>NC_072768.1:40556655-40591655 GCF_022539595.1 Amphiprion ocellaris
GGAGACGATTGGTTTTACAGTGTTTGCTCTTATTGTGCTGTTGGATCAGTTTTCTTAGTGCTGAATGGTAATAACAAAGTATGGTGGTGGCAGCATCATGATGTGAAGCACGGTGGTGGCAGCATCATAAGGAGAAGCTGTAGGACTTCTGGGTATTTTTGATGAACTGGGATGTTTTTCTGACTGTTGGATTCATGGATGTGCTGCTTCCTGCTACTCTCAGAGAAATACTACAGATTTTACTGTGTAATACTACAGGTTTTACTGTGTAGTACTACAGGTTTTACTGTGTAGTACTACAGGTTTTACTTTGTAGTACTACAGATTTTACTGTGTGGTACTACAGATTTTACTGTGTAGTACTACAGGTTTTACTGTGTAGTACTACAGGTTTTACTTTGTAGTACTACAGATTTTACTGTGTGGTACTACAGATTTTACTGTGTAGTACTACAGGACTGACTGTGTAGTACTACAGATTTTACTGTGTAGTACTACAGGACTGACTGTGTAGTACTACAGATTTTACTGTGTAATACTAGAGGATTTACTGTGTAGTACTACAGGTTTTACTGTGTAGTACTACAGGTTTTACTGTGTAGTACTACAGGTTTTACTGTGTAGTACTACAGATTTTACTGTGTAATACTACAGGATTTACTGTGTAGTACTACAGGTTTTACTGTGTAGTACTACAGATTTTACTGTGTAATACTACAGGTTTTACTGTGTAGTACTACAGGTTTTACTGTGTAGTACTACAGATTTTACTGTGTAATACTACAGGATTTACTGTGTAGTACTACAGGTTTTACTGTGTAGTACTACAGATTTTACTGTGTAATACTACAGGTTTTACTGTGTAGTACTACAGATTTTACTGTGTGATACTACAGGATTTACTGTGTAGTACTACAGGTTTTACTGTGTAGTACTACAGATTTTACTGTGTAATACTACAGGATTTACTGTGTAGTACTACAGGTTTTACTGTGTAATACTACAGGTTTTACTGTGTAATACTACAGGTTTTACTGTGTAGTACTACAGGATTTACTGTGTAGTACTACAGATTTTACTGTGTAATACTACAGGTTTTACTGTGTAGTACTACAGGTTTTACTGTGTAGTACTACATGTTTTACTGTGTAGTACTACAGATTTTACTGTGTAGTACTACAGGTTTTACTGTGTAGTACTACAGGTTTTACTGTGTAATACTACAGGATTTACTGTGTAGTACTACAGGTTTTACTGTGTAGTACTACAGATTTTACTGTGTAATACTACAGGATTTACTGTGTAGTACTACAGGTTTTACTGTGTAGTACTACAGGTTTCACTGTGTAATACTACAGGATTTACTGTGTAGTACTACAGATTTTACTGTGTAGTACTACAGGTTTTACTGTGTAGTACTACAGATTTTACTGTGTAATACTACAGGATTTACTGTGTAGTACTACAGGTTTTACTGTGTAGTACTACAGGTTTTACTGTGTAGTACTACAGATTTTACTGTGTGATACTACAGGATTTACTGTGTAGTACTACAGGTTTTACTGTGTAGTACTACAGATTTTACTGTGTAATACTACAGGTTTTACTGTGTAGTACTACAGGTTTTACTGTGTAGTACTACAGGTTTTACTGTGTAGTACTACAGATTTTACTGTGTGATACTACAGGATTTACTGTGTAGTACTACAGGTTTTACTGTGTAGTACTACAGATTTTACTGTGTAATACTACAGGTTTTACTGTGTAGTACTACAGATTTTACTGTGTAATACTACAGGATTTACTGTGTAGTACTACAGGTTTTACTGTGTAGTACTACAGATTTTACTGTGTAATACTACAGGTTTTACTGTGTAGTACTACAGGTTTTACTGTGTAGTACTACAGATTTTACTGTGTAATACTACAGGTTTTACTGTGTAGTACTACAGGTTTTACTGTGTAGTACTACAGATTTTACTGTGTAATACTACAGGTTTTACTGTGTAGTACTACAGATTTTACTGTGTGATACTACAGGATTTACTGTGTAGTACTACAGGTTTTACTGTGTAGTACTACAGATTTTACTGTGTAATACTACAGGTTTTACTGTGTAGTACTACAGGTTTTACTGTGTAATACTACAGGTTTTACTGTGTAATACTACAGGTTTTACTGTGTAGTACTACAGGATTTACTGTGTAGTACTACAGATTTTACTGTGTAATACTACAGGTTTTACTGTGTAGTACTACAGGTTTTACTGTGTAGTACTACATGTTTTACTGTGTAGTACTACAGATTTTACTGTGTAGTACTACAGGTTTTACTGTGTAGTACTACAGGTTTTACTGTGTAATACTACAGGATTTACTGTGTAGTACTACAGGTTTTACTGTGTAGTACTACAGATTTTACTGTGTAATACTACAGGATTTACTGTGTAGTACTACAGGTTTTACTGTGTAGTACTACAGGTTTCACTGTGTAATACTACAGGATTTACTGTGTAGTACTACAGATTTTACTGTGTAGTACTACAGGTTTTACTGTGTAGTACTACAGATTTTACTGTGTAATACTACAGGATTTACTGTGTAGTACTACAGGTTTTACTGTGTAGTACTACAGGTTTTACTGTGTAGTACTACAGATTTTACTGTGTGATACTACAGGATTTACTGTGTAGTACTACAGGTTTTACTGTGTAGTACTACAGATTTTACTGTGTAATACTACAGGTTTTACTGTGTAGTACTACAGGTTTTACTGTGTAGTACTACAGGTTTTACTGTGTAGTACTACAGATTTTACTGTGTGATACTACAGGATTTACTGTGTAGTACTACAGGTTTTACTGTGTAGTACTACAGATTTTACTGTGTAATACTACAGGTTTTACTGTGTAGTACTACAGGTTTTACTGTGTAGTACTACAGGACTTCATGTTCTTTGGTCTCCAACGTTCTCAGTAATAAAACCATCAGTAGATCATCATTGATGCAGCTGCTGCTGATTCTGCTGCAGACTGAAGCATCTCCTGTCTTGTGTGTGTGTGTGTGTGTGTGTGTGTGTGTGTGTGTGTGTGTGTGTGTGTGTGTGTGTGTGTGTGTGTGTGTGTGTGTGTGTGTGTGTGTGTGTGTGTGTGTGTGTGTGTGTGTCTCAGATGACGTGTTGGCGAGGGATGCCGGTGAGTGTGTGATCTGTCTGGAGGAGCTGCAGCAGGGAGACACCATCGCCAGACTGCCGTGCCTCTGCATCTACCACAAAAGGTGACGCACAATACAACACAGTATCACACAATATAACACAATACAACACAATACAAGACACTGTAGCACAATACAACACACTAAAGTGCTCCTCAGAATAAATCATCTTCTTCCCACACACTGAGCATCAGATAAATGTTCTGTGTTCCTGCAGCTGTATAGACTAAACATGTTCTATGTTCTGTGTTCCTGCAGACTAAACATGTTCTATGTTCTGTGTTCCTGCAGACTAAACATGTTCTATGTTCTGTGTTCTGTGTTCCTGCAGCTGTATAGACTAAACATGTTCCATGTTCTGTGTTCCTCCAGACTAAACATGTTCTATGTTCTGTGTTCCTCCAGACTAAACATGTTCTATGTTCTGTGTTCTGTGTTCCTGCAGCTGTATAGACTAAACATGTTCTGTGTTCCTCCAGACTAAACATGTTCTATGTTCTGTGTTCCTGCAGCTGTATAGACTCGTGGTTTGAGATCAACCGGTCCTGCCCTGAACATCCGTCTGACTGACATTGGCCCAGACTGAAGCTGTTCAAGGTAACGACACATTTCATTTAACAGGTTTTAAATAATAATTATATTAATTATTATTAACAGGTTTAATACATTTGTATTATTTATAATTATCATTAATTTAATTTAACAGGTTTTATACATTTTATTATTTTTAATAGTTATTAATTTAATATGTTCAGATCAGTTGAAGGTCAATATATGATCAATGTTCTAATCAGAGATACTTAGCAGAGTAAACGGACCAAACATAAAAACATATTTATGATTTCTGAATCAGCAGCTGAATACATGTCGGTTTCCATGGCAACGCGATGCGTCCAGTGTGTGATGCTGTGATGGATTCATTCAGTGGTTTTAGTCATGTTCAGATCAGCAGGTTGGAGGTGAAGCATCAGTTACCATGGAGATCTAGCTCCTCAGCATCTGTAACCATGGAGATCTAGCTGTGCAGCATCAGTTACCATCCAGATCTACATCCACAGCATCAGTTACCATGGAGATCTAGCTCTGCAGCATCAGTTACCATGGAGAGCTAGCTGTGCAGCATCAGTTACCATGGAGATCTACATCCACAGCATCAGTTACCATGGAGATCTAGCTGCGCAGCATCAGTTACCATGGAGATCTAGCTCCTCAGCATCAGGTACCATGGAGATCTAGCTGTGCAGCATCAGTTACCATGGAGATCTAGCTCCTCAGCATCAGGTACCATGGAGATCTAGCTGTGCAGCATCAGTTACCATGGAGATCTAGCTCCACTGCTGTCTTATCTTGGTGTAAATATTCAGCTGCAGAACTGATGTATTTTGCTCGTGTGACTCTTTGAACATGTTTTATTTCATCATGTCTCCCTGTCTGTCTGTCTGTCCATTTGTCTGTCTGTCCATCCGTCCATCTGTCTGTCTGACTGTCCGTCCATCCATCTGTCTGTCTGTCTCCCTGTCTGTCTGTCCGTCCGTCCGTCTGTCTGTCTGTCTGTCCATCTGTCTGTCCGTCCGTCTGTCTGTCTGTCTCTCTGCAGGACATCTTGGTCCTGCTCCTGGACTCTTCCGGACACCAAAATCCGACGGAATCAATCAGCTCGTATTATCCTGACAGCAGAATCATCATCTAACAGATAAATATTCCTGAACCAAAAGAGTAAATCAACTGTCCGACCATCTACATTAAAGGACTGACGCTGCTCCCCCCTCCAGCCCGACATGCTCAGGTCCTGCAGGCTTCCTTCAGATCCAGAACCAGAACCAGGACCAGAACCGGGCCTGATCATTCATCACCCCCCCACGGCCTTAACTGAGCGGGGGGGAGGAGCTGCAGGAGCTGCTGTGACTCTTTAACCAGCCGAGACGAGACTCCCCCCATTTCAGAATGGTTCAGTCCAACAAGGACCAGAGGGGGGAGGGGGTGTACAGTCTGAGCATGCTCAGTCCGGACTGCTGGAGAGGAAGTGTAGTTTACTCCTGTGTAACGTGTGTGTAACGTGTGTGTGATGTGTGTGTGTGTGTGTGTGTGTGTGTGTGTGTGTGTGTGTGTGCGTGTGTGCGTGTGTGGATGTGTGTGATGTGTGTGATGTGTGTGTTTGTGTGATGTGTGTGATGTGTGTGATGTGTGTGTGTGTGTGTGTGTGTGTGTGTGTGTGTGTGTGTGTGTGTGTGTGTACGGTGTAGGTCCATGTCTCTGTGTGCGTCTGCCGGTTGTTCCCTTTACGTTGCTGATGTTTACAGCTGCAGAAGCCACATACTGTAAATTTTTCACCGTGTTTTTTTGCGTTTCACCTGCCAGGTTTTTCATGTGTGTGTGTGATGTCTGTGCATGTGCGGTGGGTCGGTGGGTTCCCCCCACGTTGTGTCTGACTCGGGCAGGTCCGCTGACTCCCAGCGTGGAGGCGCTCCACGGGGCTTATTTATTCATTTGTTCATATTTAACAATATTTGTTTGATCTTGCGGTCATGTGAGCTGTTACTCACTCTTCAGAATGCCAAGAGCTGATGTGTGACGACTACTACCAATCAACATACCAACAAACTGCATTTACAAAAGCTACTGTAAACTAATGGTGGAATAAATTGTGCTAGATGAAGAAGACTCCTGCTCTCCTTGTTCTTCTCCTGCTGCTGCAACGACTTCACAACCGTCACAACCGTTTTAGTTCAACAACAACAAACTCAGTCAGAACTGGAGACAAAAAGGGGCAAAGCGAACATAAAGAGACACAACCAGACACAAAATGACCAAAAACAGACAGAAAACAACCAAAAAGAGACACAAAATGACGATAAAGAGACAAAAAGAGACACAAAATAACAATAGAGACACAAAGCAACCACAAAAAGAGACAAAGCTACCACAGACAGATGCAAACACACAAAATGACAAAAAACAGACACAAAAAAGAGAAAGAAAGAAAGAAAAAGAAAACACCAGCCATCCAATAAGGAAGCAAACTGAACCTAAATAGAAGCTGACGGACTAGAAAGAGATGCTAACCGGTCACAAACAGACAGAAAATGAACAAAAAGAGACACAAAATGACAGCAAAGAGACACAAAATGATAAAGAGACAAAAACAACCACAAAGAGACGCAAAACGGCCACAAAGTGAAACAAAACAACCACAGAGACACAAAATGACCATGAAGAGACTGTAGATACTGGAGGAGGAAGGACGTCTTCGTCTTCATTTGACACCTTTCTGTCCTCTTGTTGCTCACTTGTCTGATAACTCTGATGTTCAGTAACAACGAGGACGTTAATAATAACATCAGAATCCTGCTGGTGTCGACACCTGACAGAAAATAAAAGATTCCAGACCAGAGCTGCTGTCATTCCTCATCTCCCAGCTGATGGATGTGACCGGGAGGCTACAGCAGCAGGATGCTAACCTGATGTCTCTTCTTCATCCAGCATCAATTCATGGAGATTCAAGGTTGACTTTCTGCTCATATCTGCTTTCTCTAGTATTTTTATGATTAATATTACAGCTCAACATTCTCACAGCAGAGGAGCCTTTAAATGTTTAATGGTGATATTCTGACCTCTAATGGCTGAAACTGTAAAAGACTTTCTAGGGGTAAAATGGGGACACAGAAGGAAGCCGCTCTAATAGAATAAAGGCTGAGTGCATTATGTGTCCTTAATGCAAGTTTTAGATTAGAAAATAGATAAATAAAAATACAATAAACGTGCCAGAGAAGACTTTCAGAAAAGTCTGACACTGCATCAATAGCATTGGTCTGGATCTCCTCACAGTGCTCCGATTGGCCTGACTATAATGAGACACAAAATGACAAAAGAGACAAAAACAGACACAAAATGACCATAAAGACACAAAAGAGACACAAAATGAAAGCAAAGAGACACAAAATGAGGACAAAGAGACACAAAATGACTATAAAGAGACAAAAAGAGACACAAAATGACCATAAAGACACAAAAAGAGACACAAAATGACAACAAAGAGACAAAAAGAGACACAAAATGATGACAAAGAGAACCAAAACCAATTCAGATAAGACACAAAGACAATAAATGCGCCAAACAAATGAAAAGACTTCCAGAATAGTCGACAAAAGTAAAAGCAAAACACGGGGAAAAAACAATCGATGACTGAACAGTTTGATTCTGACTGCATCGATTGCTTTGTTCCGGATCTCCTCACAGCGCTCTGATTGGTCGACGTTCCCAGTGCAGCGCTCTGATTGGTCCACATGTTGTGGCGCCAAAGCAGTAAAACCAGGAAGCGCTATAAACAGCGGGGAAGGTTTAATATCAGGACGTTTCTCTGTTTTTTTTCTTTTATTTACTATTTTTGTCGTGTTTGCGCACAAATGGACTCCCAATCGTACCTTCCCGTCCAGCCCGGGGTGGGCATGGAGGAGAATTTCCTGTCTCTGGACGACATTTTGCTGTCTCATGAGCGGCTTCCAGTCCGGACCGAGTGCAGCTTCCCTCGGCTCGGATACCTGGAGAAGTCGAGCGACTCGCCGGACATCCCGGAGGTCGGTTAAAAAAAAAAAAATCCATAAAATGTTTTAAACTCAGTGACAGTTAAATCATTGTGGATCTACTCATCTGTACATAACTGGACCCTCTAGAACTTATCTCAAAAGCAGCCCAGATACGTAACGTCACACCAAACTCCATTCGGTCTTTTGTATTTTTATTTTTTCCTCCCTTTAATGAAAAAGACACGTGCATAGGATGAATTATTAATACTGTTTAAGAATAAACACATCTCACTTGTAAATTCGGCATAAGTATTAACTTAAAAAAATAACATCAGCAAAAACCTTATTTCAAAAAGTTCCAGTTTCTTATGACTCAGAATACAGTTACCTGTTAAAGGTAATTATTTAGCATAATAACGTGTGGTTTGGTCGGTTATTGAAGGGCTACTGATGGCAAAATGACAACAAATAACCACAAAATGACAACAAAGACAAAAACAGACACAAAATGACAACAGAGACACAAAATGACCATGAAGAGACAAAAGAGAGAAACAAAATGATGACAAGACATGTACGTGGGATACATTATTAACACTGCTTAAGAATAAACAGATCTCACTTGTAAATTCGGCATTAGTATTGTCTTTTGAAAAAATGAATATGAGCAAAAATCTAATTTCAAAAAATTCATTCAATTCAAATTCATTATTACACAGTTAGAATACAGTTACCTGTTAAAGGTAATTATTTAGCATAATAACATGTGGTTTGGTCGGTTATTGAAGGGCTAAATTTAACAAAGTAGATTCAAGCGTAGTAGATTCAAGCGTATTACTAATTGTTCTGAACTTGCTTAAAATTAATTAAAAATGGTCTTTAATAAATTACCTGATAATAAATTATTAAGATAACATCTAGCGAACAAATTAATTTATGTAGCTTCGAGTCAGACACAGGTTATTCAAAGGTATAAAATACAGTGAAATTAAACATATATAAGGTGAAGCACAAAATAGAGCAGAATAAAATTTAATAATTAAAGTAAATAAATCAATAACAGTACAGACAAGTTGAATAATATGCACACAGGTTTTTATTAAATCATTAAAATGTTTAAGAGACGCAAAACAACCACAAAGAGATGCAAAAACAACCACGAAGAGATGCAAAACAACCACGAAGAGACGCAAAACAACCACGAAGAGACGCAAAACAACCACGAAGAGACGCAAAACAACCATGAAGAGACGCAAAACAACCACGAAGAGACGCAAAACAACCACGAAGAGACGCAAAACAACCAGAAAGACACGCAGAAACAACCACAAAGAGATGCAAAACAACCAGAAAGAGATGCAGAAACAACCAGAAAGAGACGCAGAAACAACCAGAAAGAGACGCAGAAACAACCAGAAAGAGACGCAGAAACAACCAGAAAGAGACGCAGAACAACCAGAAAGAGACGCAGAACAACCAGAAAGAGACGCAGAACAACCAGAAAGAGACGCAGAACAACCAGAAAGAGACGCAGAACAACCAGAAAGAGACGCAGAACAACCAGAAAGAGACGCAGAACAACCAGAAAGAGACGCAGAACAACCAGAAAGAGACGCAGAACAACCAGAAAGAGATGCAGAAACAACCAGAAAGAGACGCAGAACAACCAGAAAGAGACGCAGAACAACCAGAAAGAGATGCAGAAACAACCAGAAAGAGACACAGAAACAACCACAAAGAGACACAAAACGACCACAAAGAGACACTAAATGACAACAAAGGGGTGCCTAAAAGTATTTCTATGTGACACATCTCAGTTACTAACCAAAATGAATAAATGAGGGATTGAAGTGTCTACCTGTGGTCATACCTGTTGGTTGAACAGGTGAGCTGGTTCCAGGTGAGCTAGTTGAAGCCTCTTTCTTCCCCTCAGGGCACTAAGATGGAGCTCCCCCTGTGGCTGTCTAAGGGTCTGTATGAGAGGAAGAGGAGGGTTCTGTCCGTGGAGCTTCCCAAGGTCTACAGAGAGAGCTGGAGGACGGTTTTCACCGCCGACCCCAACGTGGTGGACCTGCACAAGATGGGCCCCTACTATTATGGTCTGGGCTCCCAGATGCTGCACTTTGAGAGTCCAGAGAACCCAGACATTGCTCAGACCCTGCTGCAGGTCAGTTAATCCACCCCACAGGAGAAGGTACAGATACTAACCTCACTGTTGGTCTGTTTATAATATTAACTTTAATAAGAACTTTATTTATACAGTGTCTTTTAAAAGTGAGGGAGACTAAAGGTGCGTGTCCACTAGATGCGATTTTCCCGCACAGCAACGCACCACATCTGAAAATCGAACGGATGGCCAGCGGACCACAACATTGTCACGTGACATCTGGACCAACAGCAGGCCGCTATGTGGTCACATGACCGAGCTTTCAGCTGGACAGTCCGCCAGATGAGTCGGATAAACACAGCGGCTCGGCTGCAAACTTTTCCTTTTATTTTGAAAACACTTCAGGGAAAAGTATTTCTGAAAGCATCTGAGGTGAGAAATAATCTGCAGCAGCTGAATCTGTCCTGGTTTTATTTCACCCACAGCTAGTTTGGATGTTTGGGGACAGTTTCACGATGCGTGGAATCTCCGCACGCCCCATCTAATTTGCATGAAGTAGAAGTCAGTGTACTTTATGCAAATGAGCTGCAGCCCTCTCTGGGTAAACACACCTGATCACAGCTGGAAACGCCCCGCATGTGGCATTCTAGTCCGGTTGCGTTTCCAGCTGCGATCCGGTGTGTTTACCCAGAGAGGGCTGCAGCTCATTTGCGTAAAGTAGACTGGACTCCAGCATGCGGAGATCCCAAGCATCGTGAAACTGTCCTCAAACATCTAAACTAGCTGTCGGTGACATAAAACCAGGACAGATTCAGCTGCTGCAGATTATTTCTCACCTCAAATGCTTTCAGAAATACTTTTCCCTGAAGTGTTTTCGAAATAAAAGGGAAAGTTTGTAGCTGAGCCGCTGTGTTTATCCGACTCATCTGCTGGACCGTCCAGCTGAAAGCTCGGTCATGTGACCATGTTGTGGTCCGCTAGTGACCGCCCACCGGTGAGTTGCTGTGCGGGAAAATAGCATCTAGTGGACACACACCTTCAGGAAGACCATTCAGTCTTTGTGGTCGTTTTGTGTCTCTCTGTGATCGTTTTGTGTCTCTCTGTGGTTGTTTTGTGTCTCTCTGTGGTCGTTTTGTGTCTCTCTGTGGTCGTATTGTGTCTCTCTGTAGTTGTTGTGTCTCTCTGTGATTGTTGTGTCTCTGTGGTCGTTTTGTGTCTCTTTGTAATTGTTTTGTGTCTCTTTGTGGTTGTTTTGTGTCTCTCTGTGGTCGTTTTGTGTCTCTCTGTGGTCGTTTTGTGTCTCTCTGTGGTCGTTTTGTGTCTCTCTGTGGTTGTTGTGTCTCTCTGTGGTCGTTTTGTGTCTTTCTGTGGTCGTTTTGTGTCTCTTTGTGGTTCTTGACTCTATTCAGGCTGAACAACAAATCCAGCCAGTGTTATGTAGTAGTTCACAGCTAGGGGGCGCCAGCAGCTCAGAAACATGTTGTGAAGCTGTTTCCAGGCAGACTGGCTTTAATCTCACTAACAAACACTCATCACCTCACATAAGGCACAAACACACCTAGAGGCATCATAAATAAACCTATAAGATTTATTTTTATAGACTGAAGAGGCAGAAATATTCTAGCTGAAACTAGGAGGTTTACAGATTTATCTATCAGAATCAGAAATATTTATTGATCCGCGAGGGGAAATTTATTCACGTTACAGTTGGTACCGTTCAAGTCTGAGAAATTTAAGCTGCAGAAAAATAAAGAAATATCAGAGTTATATAGATAAACAGAAATATTAGTAGAAAAATATGTCCTAAAAATGTAAACATAAGCAGAAAAGTATAAGCATGACATGTAAATATGTGCATTGTACCAAGAAAATAGATGTAGAAATATACAACCACAAAGAGACACAAAACAGCAACAGAGACACAAAACGACAACAAAGAGTCACAAAACAACAACAAAGAGACACAAAACGACAACAAAGAGACAAAACTGAAAAAAGAGACACAAAACGACAACAGAGACACAAAACGACCACAGAGAGATAAAACAACCACAGAGAGACACAAAACGACCACAGAGAGACACAAAACAGCAACAGGGACACAAAACAGTAACAGAGACACCAAACGACAACAAAGAGACAAAAAACAACAACAAAGAGTCCAACATTTTGTGTCTCTTTCTTGCTGTTTTGTGTCTTTTTGTGGTTGTTTTGTGTATTGTCTTTGTTGTCGTTTTGTGTCTCTTTGTTGTTGTTGTGTCTTTCTGTGGTCGTTTTGTGTCTCTCTGTGGTTGTTGTGTCTCTCTGTGGTCGTTTTGTGTCTCTGTGGTTGTTGTGTCTTTCTGTGGTCGTATTGTGTCTCTCTGTGGTTGTTGTGTCTCTCTGTGGTTGTTTTGTGTCTCTCTGTGGTTGTTGTGTCTGTCTGTGGTTGTTTTGTGTCTCTGTGGTCGTTTTGTGTCTCTTTGTAATTGTTTTGTGTCTCTGTGGTCGTTTTGTGTCTCTCTGTGGTCGTCCATCATGTTCTGGTCTCACATGTCCCCTCCTGTCCTCCAGACCTTCGTGGGTCGGTTCCGGCGGACCATGGACTCGTCCCAGAACGCCTACAACGAGGACACGTCAGCGCTGGTGGAGCGTCTGGACTGGCTGGAGAAGACTCTGTTCAGGTCGGGTCAGAGCGGCCTGAACGGCTTCCAGAGCTGGGAGAAAGGTCTGGCCTCCACACTCACCGCCTCCAACCTGGTCCTCAACTACCGCAAGAGGAAGATCACCGACGTCCAGCCCTGAGCCGGCCACTGAGTACCGGACCAGCGACGGGACGGACTGAAGACATCTCCACGTTTATCCTGACTCCTCTGTGAGACGTTCAATCGACACTCTGATGCTGTAGCCCGGAAGGTTTTACCAGCAAACACACAGCTGCAGATGGAAATGTGGGGAAAGAAATCAAACAAACCGTCCCATAATGTGTGTGAGTTGGTCACATCTAGAAAGCTGCTGCTGGAACTGAAGATTTGAACCAGAGAAACCACAGATCAGGCTGGATGTGACGTAAAGATGAACTGGACGCTGCTGAACACCAAATGTTTCTGTTTATCAGAAGGAATAAACTCATTTCATGTTAAAATACTCCCATTAACTGTTTTCTGTTTATTCTCCAAACATCTCCAGATGTTCATCAGGTTATTATATGAGACAGACAGAGAAACAGTTTGTCTCATTTAAGAAGCTGGAATAATCACATCTGTGACAGTTCACTGGTTTAGTTCATATCTCGGCTGATTAGTTCATAAAACAGGCGTTCTGCTGTCTGACATTAAAAAGGTCTAAATGTGAATAAAACACCTGAACCACAACTGAAGTCACCTCTCATCTCTTTATTTTAGTCATATTTAACTCAAAACTCTAAAGAACATTTTCTACCAGCTGCTCAAATGTGAATATTTGCCAGTAAAATCTGGGTTTCTAGACGGCTAGTCAGACGAAAATAAAGGTGAAAAGAAAATGACCCATATTTATAGAAACCAGAGGATGCTGTCACCTACAAACCCTTCTTCAAGTGGAAAATAATCCCACCATCTGAAAGCTCCTTCTTCCTGGAGATCAGTGATGTCCAAATGGTTCTAGTTCAGGTTCCACATCCAGTGGACTGGACCAGTAAAACCACAGCAGAATAACCTCTAAATAACCACAGCTCCTAATGGTTCCTTTGTTTTAGTGCAACAAGTTCACATTTAAGGAATTATCTTTTTACTAAACATCAGGAACAACTTGGAATTCATGAAGAAAAATAAATTCAGTTTCATCAACATTCAGCCTCAGTTTATCATTTCCACATTACAACTTCCAGATCACAGAGTGTCAACAAAGTAACACATTTAGTCACATGGAACTGAACCATGGAGGATTTACTGGAGGATCAAAACCACAAAAGTCAGACAAAGAAGGACAAACTATTACAAAAATGAGACAAAAAATGAGACAAACGACACGAAACAAAAACAGAGCCAAAAATTTAATGAAAAGTTATAAAGCCACAAAAACTGGACAAAAACGACAAAAAATTACACAAACGAGACAAAAAAATGACCAAAAAAAAAGACAAAACGACAAAAAACAAAATGGCAAAAAAAAAGAGAAACAAAAAGTTAAAAAAACAACAAAAACAGGACAAAATATTTTAAAAAATGAGACAACAAAACAAAAAAGACAAAAAAATTGATTAAAACAGTCACAAAGCGACAAAAAAAATGCAGAAATGACAAGAACGAGACAAAAAACTTAAAACAAAACAATAGACAAAAAACACAAGTGAGACAAAAGGAAAACGACAAAAACATGAGACAAACGTCAAAAGTCAGACAAAAAACAACAAAACCAGACAAAATATTACAAAAATGAGACAAAAACAACCAAAGAACAATAAACAATCTAGTATTTTACTTTCTGATCAAAACAACTTGTCATGGTCTAGAAATTATTCTAAATTCATAATTTTACTAATTTACAATCTGCGGTTAATGTCTTCTCTGGAATTTTTACACTTTGAAGACTGGATTGGACCCTCTGGAGGGCCGCTTTTGGCCCGCGAGCCTCATGTTGGACACCCCTGCTGTAGAGCTTCACTGCCCCCTGCTGGTATGATGAATCAGAAAGCGGTTTCATTCGTTCTATATAAACCAGAACCTCCATCTGATCCCTCGGAACCCGCTGGTTCTTCATCTACAGGAACTTCAGGTACAGATCAAAGTTTGACCTCCAGCTGGCGCAACCAGATTTCCATGTTGGAAATGTTTCCAGATTTCCGTGTTGGGAATATTTCCAGATTTCCGTGTTGGAAATGTTTCCAGATTTCCGTGTTGGGAACGTTTCCAGATTTCCGTGTTGGGAACGTTTCCAGATTTCCGTGTTGGGAATATTTCCAGATTTCCGTGTTGGGAACGTTTCCAGATTTCCGTGTTGGGAACGTTTCCAGATTTCCGTGTTGGGAACGTTTCCAGATTTCCGTGTTGGGAATATTTCCAGATTTCCATGTTGGAAATGTTTCCAGATTTCCGTGTTGGGAACATTTCCAGATTTCCATGTTGGGAACGTTTCCAGATTTCCGTGTTGGGAACGTTTCCAGATTTCCGTGTTGGGAATGTTTCCAGATTTCCGTGTTGGGAACATTTCCATATCTCCATGCTATAAAACCAATAATTCAGCTTGAGACTGGAGGAATCTGCTGTTAGATTTATGAAATGTCCAGAGATGTGAAGTTTCACCACAAACTAAATGTCTAGAGAAATTTAACTCATTTTAATGTTTAATTAATAGATTTACCAATAAAATGTCATCAATGGAAGCAGAAAAATGCTCTAAAATGATGGAATGCTGTAAAACTGGATAAAAATAGCAAATAAAAATCTGTATTTTATGACATTTTTAGCAGATTTAAATATGCTTTGTGTCAGAATAAATTTAATAAAAATACAGATTTTCATGTGGCTGTTATTTACAGTGTTGACCTGTTTTGTTTGTTTGTTTTTCTTACAGTAAACATCTAAATTAATAACTGTTTCTGTGATTTTACTGGATGTTATCTGTAATTTAAACAAACAGGGAACATTTGTAAATTAATGTAAAATTAAAAAAAATGTTTATCATGTTCGGTCCTTATGCATAATAATAATAATAATAATAATAATAATAATAATAATAAAATAATAATAATAATAATATAGATAATGATAATAATAATAATAATAATAATAATAATAATAATAATAATAATAATAATAATAATAATAATAATAATAATGAAGAAGAAGAATCATTATTTTTGTTCCCAATAACTCACAATATCTGTAAAACAAAGACTTTTTCCCTCTGATTTTAATCCAGTAAACAGTTATTTTACAGAGAAACTGTAAAATTATAGTAAATAATTAAAAATAAAAACAGTGTTAAACAGAATGATGACTGTAGTTTAGTTAAACTGCTGTAATGTCAGACTGTAGTTTAGTTAAACTGCTGTAATGTCAGACTGCAGTTAAACTGCTGTAATGTCAGACTGTAGTTTAGTTAAACTGCTGTAATGTCACTGTAGTTAAACTGCTGTAATGTCAGACTGTAGTTAAACTGCTGTAATGTCAGACTGTAGTTAAACTGCTGTAATGTCAGACTGCAGTTAAACTGCTGTAATGTAAGACTGTAGTTAAACTGCTGTAATATCAGACTGTAGTTTAGTTAAACTGCTGTAATGTCAGACTGCAGTTAAACTGCTGTAATGTCAGACTGTAGTTTAGTTAAACTGCTGTAATGTCAGACTGTAGTTAAACTGCTGTAATGTCAGACTGTAGTTTAGTTAAACTGCTGTAATGTCAGACTGTAGTTAAACTGCTGTAATATCAGACTGCAGTTAAACTGCTGTAATGTCAGACTGTAGTTAAACTGCTGTAATGTCAGACTGCAGTTAAACTGCTGTAATGTCAGACTATAGTTTAGTTAAACTGCTGTAATGTCAGACTGTAGTTAAACTGCTGTAATATCAGACTGCAGTTAAACTGCTGTAATGTCAGACTGCAGTTAAACTGCTGTAATGTCAGACTGCAGTTAAACTGCTGTAATGTCAGACTGCAGTTAAACTGCTGTAATGTCAGACTGTAGTTAAACTGCTGTAATGTCAGACTGTAGTTAAACTGCTGTAATGTCAGACTAGTTTAGTTAAACTGCTGTAATGTCAGACTGTAGTTAAACTGCTGTAATATCAGACTGCAGTTAAACTGCTGTAATGTCAGACTGTAGTTAAACTGCTGTAATGTCAGACTATAGTTTAGTTAAACTGCTGTAATGTCAGACTGCAGTTAAACTGCTGTAATGTCAGACTATAGTTAAACTGCTGTAATGTCAGACTGTAGTTAAACTGCTGTAATGTCAGACTATAGTTTAGTTAAACTGCTGTAATGTCAGACTGCAGTTAAACTGCTGTAATATCAGACTGCAGTTAAACTGCTGTAATGTCAGACTGTAGTTAAACTGCTGTAATGTCAGACTGCAGTTAAACTGCTGTAATGTCAGACTATAGTTTAGTTAAACTGCTGTAATGTCAGACTGTAGTTAAACTGCTGTAATATCAGACTGCAGTTAAACTGCTGTAATGTCAGACTGCAGTTAAACTGCTGTAATGTCAGACTGTAGTTAAACTGCTGTAATATCAGACTGCAGTTAAACTGCTGTAATGTCAGACTGCAGTTAAACTGCTGTAATGTCAGACTATAGTTAAACTGCTGTAATGTCAGACTGTAGTTTAGTTAAACTGCTGTAATGTCAGACTGCAGTTAAACTGCTGTAATGTCAGACTGCAGTTAAACTGCTGTAATGTCAGACTGTAGTTAAACTGCTGTAATGTCAGACTGCAGTTAAACTGCTGTAATGTCAGACTGCAGTTAAACTGCTGTAATGTCAGACTGCAGTTAAACTGCTGTAATGTCAGACTGTAGTTTAGTTAAACTGCTGTAATGTCAGACTGTGCAGCAGCCAGATGAGGGTCACTGATGCAGAGAGGAGGAAGGTCAGCGCTGATGGAAGTATTGATGAGGCCTCTGGGCTCTAACTATCGATCCGGACACAAACATTAAACACGTCTCTGCTGTGATGCTTTTTGCTGCTGCGATGGTTGGAAACAGAAATAGAATCAGTCGGTCTGCTGGGTCTCATTATTCAGATGTTTAGATAGAGAATCTCTGATAAAGACGACTGTTTATACGTTGAGTTTTCAACTTTCTGCTTGTGAATCTAAATCATGTTTCATACTTTATAGATTAATGAGTCCTGAAGAACAACACGGAAGTTTCATCTTTTGGGCGTCAAGTTTTAATGACGACTTCCACTGCTTCAACACAAAACACTTCTGGATCTACGGAGCTAGATCTCCATGGTAACCGATGCTGTGGAGCTAGATCTCCATGGTAACCAATGCTGTGGAGCTAGATCTCCATGGTAACCAATGCTGGGAGCTAGATCTCCATGGTAACGGATGCTGAGGAGCTAGATCTCCATGGTAACCGATGCTACACAGCTAGATCTCCATGGTAACTGATGTTACACAGCTTGATCTCCATGGTAACTGATGCTGAGGAGCTAGATCTCCATGGTAACCGATGCTGTGGAGCTAGATCTCCATGGTAACCGATGCTACACAGCTAGATCTCCATGGTAACCGATGCTACACAGTTAGATCTCCATGGTAACTGATGCTACACAGCTAGATCTCCATGGTAACTGGATCACCATTAATGTATTCGATGTAAAATCAGTAACTTCGTCAGTTTTCATCTCCTTCAAGTCAGTTTTCAGTAGATTCACATTTTGGCTGCTGTTACAAACTGAGCCATTTTAATTAACTGACATTATAAAATCTAAAAACACATTATTTAAAAAAGGCATTAAATACAAAAGTGACATGAAATCTAAAAACTCACATTATTTTAAAAAAGGTGACAAATGAAATATTGACCTGAAAAATGAGGTGATATGAGAAAACATGAAATACTGAAATAAAAGTAACATTGTGAAATATAAAAACTGATATTAAATTAAATTAAAATGACATGACATATAAATAAGTCACTTTTAATAAATAAATAATAAATGTAACTAAATAATAAATGTAAATGACAGCATCAGATAAAAAGTGGGTTGATGAGATCAAACATTAACATTAAAGAAAATTAAATGAGAACTGGAGAAAACTCATTTTAAAAATCTAAATGATGACAGATATATTTCATCATTCTATTTATATATTTAAAGAAATGTAAAACCCAAAGATTTTCTCTTTACAGCCAAACAGAACCGTGTTCTGGATTTACTGCAGCTTTAATCAGCTTCACTCTTCAATCCTCTTCTATCTCCTTGTCACCACAAACTGCCTGAAGCCCAGAAGTTAAAGAGCTGGTTCTCCAGCTGTGATCAGAAGAACAAAGATGTGGTTCTCCAGCTGTGATCAGAAGAACAAAGATGTGGTTCTCCATCTGTGATCAGAAGAACATAGGCCTGGTTCTTCAGCTGTGATCAGAAGGACATAGGCCTGGTTCTCCATCTCTGCTCAGAAGAACATAGGCCTGGTTCTCCATCTCTGCTCAGAAGAACATAGGCCTGGTTCTCCATCTCTGATCAGAAGAACAAAGATGTGGTTCTCCAGCTGTGATCAGAAGAACAAAGATGTGGTTCTCCAGCTGTGATCAGAAGGACAAAGACCTGGTTCTCCATCTGTGATCAGAAGAACATAGATGTGGTTCTCCAGCTCTGATCAGGTGTGAGGAGGATCATCAGTATCTGAGGCGACGCCCTCCGAGCTCAGAACCAGAATTATCTCCGTTGGTTCTGGAGCCGAGCAGCAGCCAAACAATGTTCTGCTGTCAGGGAGTTGGAGGTTCTTCATCTGCAGTCGGTGGCAGAATGCCAAGGACAGAACATCAGCTGATATATAGTCTGGAACACTCCCAGAACCAGAACATCAGCTGGTATACAGTCTGGAACACTCCCAGAACTGCCAAAAACTCACCCACAGCGTGCAGATCTGTGTGAAATAAATCCTTTAATCTGTGAGATAAAGAGATTGAGTTAGGTGTAATAAACTATTAAACTACAAATACTTGGACATTAAGAGGTATTTTAGGTGGAACAAACCTTTAAAACTGGAAGTACTTAATCGTAAAACAGTATTTTGGTGGAATAAACCGAAAGGACCTGGATAGCAAGTTGTGTTTTTGGTGGAATTAACCTCTAAAACTACAAATACTTGGACAGAAAGTAGTATTTTCACAGAATAAACCTTATAGTATTTGGACATAAAGCAGTACGTGCATGGAAAGAACCTTTAAAACTAGAAGTACTTGAAGAGAAACCTTTAAAACTAGAAGTACTGGGACATTAAATTATCTTTTGTTGGAATAAACCTTTAAAACTATAAGGAGCTGAACAAGAATTAGATTTTTGGGTGGAATAAACCTTAAGGCTCCAGTTCCACAGAGCATGATGCTGCCACTTCCATGCTTCGGGGCTTGAATATTTACCAAATGTTAAATCTGAGATTCTATAAATCGGTTTCTGGAACAAGCTGGAGGACCGAAGTGAATCTGGACCGTGATTAAAGATGGATTTAAAGAAAATTAAACACATTTTGGACGGATAAAGAGTCATAGATGTTTGAAATACGCTGAATATTTATTTTACAAATGGTCAGAAACGATCCACAGTTAGAACCGATGAGACGTCAGGGTCTAAATGAAAGCAGATCATCTACAGCTGCATAGGAAGAGTTTAAATGTGGAGATAGATAGATGGATGGACGGACGGACGGACAAACAGACAGACAGACAGACAGACAGACAGATAGACAGATAGATAGATAGATAGATAGATAGATAGATAGATAGACTATAGACAGATAGATAGATAGATAGATAGATAGATAGATAGATAGATAGATAGATAGATAGATAGATGGATAGATGGATAGATAGATAGATAGATAATAGATAGATAGATAGATAGATAGATAGATAGATAGATAGATAGATAGATAGATAGATAGATAGATAGATAGATAAATAGATAGATAGATAGATAGATAGATAGATAGATAGACTATAGATAATAGATAGATAGATAGATAGATAGATAGATAGATAGATAGATAGATAGATAGATAGATAGATAGAGAAACTCAAGCTACAGAGATACAACTACAAAGAGACATGAAACTACAAAGAGGCACAGATACAAAGAAACAAGATCTGACTTCAGATCTGGATTCTGGAGATTCACTGAAACAAAGTAAAAACCTGAAAAAGACACACAACAGACACACAAAAGACACACAACAGACACACAGTAAACACACAATAAACACACAACAGACACACAACAGACTCACACAATAGGCACACATCAGACAAACAGCAAACACACAACAGACACACAACAAACACACAATAAACACACAACAGACACACAACACACTCACAACAGACACAACAGACACACCACACACTCACAACAGACACAACAGACACACAACAGCCATACAACAGATACAACAGACACACAACAGACTCACAACAGACACACAACAGATACACAACAAACACACAACAGACTCACAACAGACACACAACAGATACACAACAGACTCACAATAGACACACAACAACTAATTTATTCCTCAAATTCTCTTAGATTTCATTTTACAGAAACTTTCAAAAAGTCTTTTGTTCAGTTTTAATTGTTCAGTCTTGTGACTTGGATCTCTCAGGTTTGTTCAAATTAAACACCCAGATATCTTTAAAGACAGGCTTTCATAGGGTGTCCTCATTTCTCACATGCTTTAAATAGTCCCAGCTGGACTGAGGAAGGGAATGTTTCATCACGGTTTAATTCACGGGATACCTGCAGTCAGATGCTGATCTGTTGGGTTGAACCTTAAGGAGACGATGTTCAGACGCTGACCTGAGAGTTCCTGACACGAGTCGATGGATGTGAGGAGATTTGTTCTGACAGAAGAAAGCACTGCTGCCGGCTAAACCTTGTCCTTCACACTTCCTGTTTCGGTTACAGCTGGTAGTCAGGCTTTTATTGTGATATCTCTGTTTGTAGCTTCAGGCAGTTTGGAGGATTCATGATGGGTGCTCTGGTAGATCGTAGAGATGAAGAACTCTGAGCCTGAAGACCTCCACTTTCAGAAACACTGAGAGCACAGCTACACTTTAATGATGAGGAACCACAAACAGACAAAAACACACAACTAGTGACACACACACTGCACTAAAATACAAGACAACACAATGAAAACAAAAAATGACCTGTTATTTATAACACCGCTGCTCTTTGAGTCATTATGTGTCCTGTAGATCCATGTCGTTATGAGTTTGTGTGGTGTCTTGCCCAATTTTGGTGGCCATATGTTTGTGTGGGGACTTTTTAATTCATGAGTGACCACAGTGAAGGAAATAATGCTTAAAACATATTGATCAGTTCACTTCAGTTTTGTGTCTTGTATTTTTGGCCATTTCAAACTTGTTTTGTGGCTTTGTGACTGCAAATTTGTGTTGTTTTGCTGTTTTTCCATCTGTGTCTATGTGATCAGTGTTGGGACACTGGTTGATTAGGCTGAGTGGCTACAGCTGCTGCATCTGACACACCTGCTGCAGTGATTGGTGACACTCCTTTAAAAGACACACTCTTGAGCTGTTCAGATGGGCTCCGACTTCAGAGAACTGCACATCATATTTCTCTGTTCGTTTGAGAGCGTGTGTCAAATAGCTCTCTTGTGAGAAATAAAGCCCCTTTGAATTGTGTTTAATTCAATTCAATTCAATTCAATTTTATTTATATAGCGCCAATTACAGTCAAATTGTCTCGAGACGCTTTACAGAACCCATATGCCTGACCCCCCAGAGCAAGCCAAAAGGCGACAGTGGCAAGGAAAACACCCTTTTAACAGGGAAAAAAACCTCGAGCAGAACCCGGCTCTAATGTGGGGGGACCCATCTGCCTGCTGGCCGGATGGGTTGAGAGGGACAGAAGAAGTAGAGATAGAGGGGTAGAGATAGAGATAGAGGGATACAGATAGAGGGGTAGAGATAGAGAGGTGGGGGGGTGGGACACAAGGACCATAAAACACAGCCACACATCTGAAGCATCCAGCATCCAGCTCTGGGACCAGGGACACTCAGAGAAAGGACACAGAAAGAAACAGAGTGAATGTAATGCAATAATGGTATATATAGTAAATACATAGGTAGTTAGAGAAGGGCTCAGTGCATCCAGAGAGGTTCCCCAGCAGCCTCGGCCTATAGCAGCATAACTAGGGGCAAACTAAAGGGACGTCAAGAGGGGAAGTCAGGTGTGCAAATGAAAACACCAGCTCACCCCGTCAGGGTCACCCAGTCAGCCCTAACTATAAGCTTTGTCGAAAAGGAAGGTTTTAAGCCTGGTCTTAAAAATAGAGAGGGTGTCCACCTCCTGAACCCAAACTGGGAGCTGGTTCCACAGGAGAGGAGCTGATAACTGAAGGCTCTGCCTCCCATTCTACTTTTAGAGATTCTAGGAACAACAAGTAAGCCTGCAGTCTGAGAGCCAAGAGTTCTGCTAGGGTAATATGGTACTATCAGGTCTTTAAGATATGATGGAGATTGGTTGTTAAGAGCTTTATATGTCATAAGAAGGATTTTGAATTCTATTCTAGATTTAACAGATTTACACCCTAAGCACATTTATTTCACCCTCCCCTCCTTTTGTTTGGTTTTGTTTATTATAATTCTTCCAGCCATTTTGGCTGGCTTAGTGGGTGATAGAGGCAATCTACCTCTGTCACCTTTCCGAACCCATTTTGTGACCTTTTGTTTGGTTTATTTGTGTTGGGGTTCTTTGTTTTGTTACGGTTTTCCTTTTGATACTTTAATAAAGTTTGGGGTTCTGGGTATTTTCCTGGGGTCCCGCTTGGGAAACGTAACAATGTTTCTACTAAAATCCAGTCTTTGGTCCACATTTCTCCAGCTGTTGAGGCTCTAACATCAGTAGAATCTGAGGAGTTAAAGTTTGACCAGACAAGGTTCCAGTTTTTAGATGTTTAGACGAAATGTTGATGTGGACTCATTGGTAGGAACCAGAACCTGGAGTTCATAGAGGTCTATGTGTTCATGGAGGTCTAGATGTTCATGGAGGCATGTTCTATGTCTTGTGTGTTCTATGTTCTGTGTGTTCTATGTTCTGTGTGTTCTGTGTGTTCTATGTCCTGTGTGTTCTATGTTCTGTGTGTTCTACATTCTGTGTGTTCTGTGTGTTCTATGTCCTGTGTGTTCTGTTCTGTGTGTTCTATGTTCTGTGTTCTACGTTCTGTGTGTTCCCTGTCCTGTGTGTTTTACATCGCGTGTGTTTTACGATTTGTATGTTCTATGTTCTGTGTGTCCTGTGTAATCTACATTCTGTGTTCTATGTTCTGTGTTCCATATCCCGTGTGTTCTATGTTCTGTGTGTTCTGTTCTGTGTGTTCTATGTCCTTTGTGTTCTATGTTGTGTGTGTTCTATGTTCTGTGTATTCTACGTCCTGTGTGTTCTATGTTCTGTGTGTTCTGTTCTGTGTGTTCTATGTCCTTTGTGTTCTATGTTGTATGTGTTCTATGCCCTGTGTTTTCTAGGTTCTGTGTGTTCTGTGTGTTCTTCATTCTGTGTGTTGTACATTCTGTGTGTTGTACATTCTGTGTGTTCTAGGTTCTGTGTGTTCTCTGTCCTGTGTGTTCTACATTCTGTGTTCTATGTTCTGTGTGTTCTACGTTCTGTGTGTTCTGTGTGTTCTATATTCTGTGTGTTCTACGTTCTGTGTTCTACGTTCTGTGCTGCATCACTGCTGAGGCCACGTGTTCTGTGTTTGTCATCAGGAGGAGGAGCAGAGCAGCCATCTCTCATTTTGTGTCGCCGAGCTCAGACAGACTCACAACTGCCCAGTCTGAGGACGCACAACAACAACACAACAGGAACACAACAAGAACAAAAGACAGATTCACAACCGCCCAGCCTGAGGACGGAAACAGAAACAACAACACAACAACAACACAATAACAGCAGCAACAGGACCATCATCAGCAGACGGCCTCCAGCAGCTCAGGTAGGCAGCAATGTTAAAGTTGTTCTCCTCTGTAGCAGATTGTGTTGAATTAGAACGGGAGGTCTGAGAGGAAACATTTGTTCTGTTCAACTTTTAGCTCCCAGCAGCAGCTTCTGGATGTTTTACCCACAATAGAATCATTTATCATCACTGTAGGTTCATTTATCATCACTGTAGGATCATTTATCATCACTGTAGGTTCATTTATCATCACTGTAGGATTATTTATTATCACTGTAGGTTCATTTATCATCACTGTAGGATCATTTGTCATCACTGTAGGTTCATTTATCATCACTGTGGGATCATTTATCATCACTGTAGGATTATTTATCATCACTGTAGGATCATTTATCATCACTGTAGGATCATTTATCATCACT
Source organism: Amphiprion ocellaris (assembly GCF_022539595.1). NCBI lineage: Eukaryota > Metazoa > Chordata > Actinopteri > Pomacentridae > Amphiprion > Amphiprion ocellaris. The sequence goes on from NC_072768.1 coordinate 40,581,528, forward strand.
GTAGGATCATTTATCATCACTGTAGGATTATTTCTCATCACTGTAGGTTCATTTATAATCACTGTAGGATCATTTATCATCACTGTAGGATCATTTATCATCACTGTAGGTTTATTTATCATCACTGTAGGTTCATTTATCATCACTGTAGGTTCATTTATCATCACTGTAGGATTATTTATTATCACTGTAGGATCATTTATCATCACTGTAGGTTCATTTATCATCACTGTAGGTTCATTTATCATCACTGTAGGTTCATTTAACCCTCGTGTCGTCCTGCAGGTCAAAATTAACCCGTTTTAAAGTTTGAAAATGTGGAAAAAAAATATTTTCACAGTGAAACTTCTGATGTTCACATTTTCAACATTTTGGGGAAATCTTTGAACATTTTTTGGTGGAAAAAAAGAAATGTGAAAAAAAAGTTTCTTAATTACATTCACATAAAAATCAACCAAAATCCAGCGAATTTTGCTGGATTTTCGTAGATTTTTATGTGAATGTTCTTAAAGAAAATATTTGAAATTTTACTGATATATATGGAATCACTTTAGATATTTTCAGAATTTTTTTTGGAAGACTTTTACTCATTGTCAGAAAATATTTCCAAGAATTTTGTTGCCAAATTTGGGGGATTTTTTTTAAAAATAAAACTTTTAAGGGAAACTTTTAAGGAATTACTGGAATTTTCTTCCTGAAGGTTTTGTAAATTTTCAGAAATTTGGGGAATTTTTTTTTGTTGAATTTTTGTTTTTTTTTTCAGAGAAGGAAACAATATTTTTTGGTGCCCATAAATGAGGACAACAGGAGGGTTTAACTCACTGTAGGATCATTTTAAGTCACTGTAGGATCATTTTCACTCATTTATTTAATCGTGGTATTTTTGCTTTTTTTTCCTCTTTGTGGTGGTCTTATCTATATAAAGGAGTCTTGTGGAATAAAGTGCTCTCAGGTTTGGGTCTTTCTGCAGACAGAACACGTGTTTAGTTCAGGTTTTTTAGTTTTTTAGTTTAATCTGAGGCCTCTAGAGGTCTGATAAACGACACATCTGGTCTGGAAGTGGAGCTGAGGAAAAGGTTGAATCTCTGGAGGTGATAAAGTTTGGTTGAATTTGGTGCAGCTGCAGGAAGATGTCAAGAACCCAGCAGACAGGGTTCAGTACATCTCAGGTTTTACCAGAAGATAAAGCAGATTTCTGGTTGCATCAGTCGGCGTCTCACAGAAGAATCACTGTACCGGTTTTATTTGTTTATTCGGTTATTTATTTTTCTCATTGTGTCACGTTTTTCAGATTTTTTTTGTCTTGTTTCTTCCAAGTTGTGTCCAGTTTTACCTATGGCTCATTTTGTGTCTCATTTTTCTTATTTTATGTCTCATCTTTCTTATTCATTGTCTCATTTATTCATTTTGTGTCTCACTTTTCTTGTTTTGTGTCTCATTTTTTTCTTTACTCATCATATTATTCTCATTTTTCTCATTCTGTGACATCTTTTATTTCATGTTGTGTTTCATTTTTCTCATTGTGTCCCATTGTCTGAAATTTTTTGTCTTGTTTTTTCCAGCTGTATCAGGTTTTTCCTTCTGTCTCTCACTTTTCACAGATTTTGTGCCATGTTTTGCTTTTGTTTCATTTTTTCTCATTTCTCATTTTTCTTCAATTTCTCTCACTTTGTGTCATTTTTCTTACTCTGTCTCATTCATTTCTTATTTTTTTCTCATTTTTCTCATTTTAACTCGTTTTTCTTGTTTTGTATCTCATTTTTTCTTTTCTCATCATATTGTTCTCATTATTCTCAAATTTTCTCACATTTTGTCATGTTTTTCTTTTGTTTAATTTTTCAAATTTTTCTCATTTTTTGTTTTCTTGTCATAGTCTCATTTTTCACATTTTGTGTCTATTTTTTCTAATTTTTCTCATTTCTTTCTCATTTCTCACACTGTCTCATTTTTTCTTTTGTCATCATACTATTCTCATTTTTCTCATTGTCTCATTTTTTCAAATTTTTCTCACTTTGTCTCATGTTCTTCTAATTTTTCTCACTTTGTTTCTTGTTTTTCTTGCTTTTTTGTCTTTTTTCGTAATATTATTCTCATTAGTCTCAATTTTTAAAATTTTTCTCACATTTTGTCACATTTTTCTTTTGCTTCATTTTTCTTATTTCCCCATTTTTTTCATTTCTTGTCATATTCTAATTTTTCTCATTTTGTGTCTGTTTTTCTCATTTTTTCTCATTTTGTCTAGCTTTTCTTGTTTTGTATGTCATTTTTTTCTTTTCTCATCATATTATCCTCATTTTTCTCATTTTGTCTCATTTTCTCATTTTGTGTCTCATTTTTTTCTTTTCTCATCATATTCTCATATTGTCTCATTTTTCTCATTCTGTGACACCTTTTACTTCATGTTGTGTTTAATTTTTTTCATTGTGTCCCGTTGTCTGAAATTTTTTGTCTTGCTTTTTCCAAGTTGTCTGGTTTTACTTCTCTCATTTTTCTCATATTTTGTGACATTTTATTTTATTTTTCTCATTTTTCCATAATTTCTCTCACCTCGTCTGTCTTTCTTACTCTTTGTCTCATTCATTTCTCATTTTTTCTCATTTTTCTCATTTTGTGTCTTGTTTTTCTTGTTTTGTGTCTCGTTTTTTCTTGTCACATTATTCTCATCCTCATTTTTTCTCTTTGCTCTTTGTCTCATTTCTTATTTTTTCCTCATTTTGTCTTATTTTTTCTTTTCTCATCACATTATTCTCATTATTCTCATTTTGTCTCTTTTCTAACTTTCTCATTTCTCTCACTTTATTTCATGTTTTTCTTGCTTTGTGTCTCATTTTTTGTTTTCTCGTCATATTATTCTCATTATTCTCATTTCTCTCATCTTTCTTGCTCTTTGTCTCATTCATTTCTCCTTTTTCTCATTTTTCTCATTTTGTGTCTTGTTTCTCTTGTTTTGTGTCTGTTTTTCTTTTCTCATGATATTCTCATTATTCTCTCTGTGTCTGTTTCATCTTGTTTTGTATCTCTTTTTTCTTTTCTCATATTATTCTCATTATTGTCAATTTTTCTAATTTTTTTCATATTTTGGCATGCTTTTTTGCTTCATTTTTCTAATTTCCCCATTTTTTCTTTTCTTGTCATTCAAATTTTTCTCATTTTGTGTCTTTTTTCTCATTTTTTCTCATTTTTCTTTGTCTCTCATTTTTCTCAATTTGTGTGTCATATTTCTTTTCTCATCATATTATTCTCATTATTCTCATGTTGTCTCATTTTTCTCATTCTGTGACACCTTTCATTTCACGTTGTGTTTCATTCTTCTCATTGTGTCCTGTTTTTCAGATTTTTTTGTCTTGCTTTTCCAGATAAAGTTGATTTCTGGTTGCATTATTCGATGTCTTGCAGTAGAATCAGCGTCCTGGTTTTATTCTCTGCTCTTACCTGTTATTTTTCCCGTCATCATATCCGGAGCTTCTTATCATGTCTGAAACTTGGACACATGAAAGATGCTCTGAAGCAGATCCGTCCTTCCTCTGGGAGTCTGTTTCTCACTCCGGTTTATAAATAGATCCACAACGAGCCAAACGCTGCTGCTTTTGTTCCAACTCCAGTCTCAGCGCTGCTCCACTTAGGCCTTATTTGGAATAATTTCAGCTCCTGGATTCACCAGAGCCATCCTTTAGCAGCTTCAATGGAGCTGTCGTCAAGTTGTTAGTGTTTGTTTTTAGCTGCCGTCACTTCCTTTGGATGTATTTTGTGGTTTTAAAAGACCAAAAATCTCTCGGTTCAATGTTTTAATCCTCTGAATCCCCTAAAAATTGCAGAAATTTACATCATTTTCTACGATTTTTTAAAAAAGATAAAGCATTTTATCTTTTAAAAAATCATTAAAAATTGTGTAATTTTCTACAAAAAAATAAGACACAAAGTGAGAAAAAGCGAGAAAAATTAGAATAATATGACGAGAAAAGAAAAATGAGACAGAACAAGAGAAACAAGGGACAGAATGAGAAAAATGAGAAAAAAGAGACGAAAAATGAGAAAAAAGAGACACAAAATGAGAAAAATTAGAAAAAATGAGACACAATGTGAGAAAAGATGATAAAAATGAGAATGATATGACAAGAAAATAAGAAATGAGACATAAGACAAACAAGGCACAAAATTTGAAAAATTAGAAAAAATGAGACAAAGTGAGAAAAATGAGAAAAAAGACAAAATAAGAAAAGATGAAAAAAATGAGAATATGACGACAAAAGAAAAAATGAGACCCAAAACAAGAAAAACAAGACACAAAGTGAGAAACATTGGAAAAAAGAGAAATAAATGAAAGAAAGAGTAAAAAAAATAAGACAAAGAGTAAGAAAGATGAGGCATTTTATCTTCAAAATTAGCCGCTAATCTGCACTAATTCATAATGCATTACAAAAGGATATGGTTTTTAATTTTGTCTCATTTTTGTCATTTTCTGTTTCATTCTCAATCTGTACTTATTCACGGAGACAGAAAGCAGAAAGATTAATTTTAACATACAGAAATGGAATAAACTGTAAAGCTTCAGTTTGACGTTAGCTTGATGCTAATGATTAATATAAAATCAATTAATTTTAAATTAATCATATTGCTTTTAATTATTAATTTAGAAGCATCTCTAAAACCTGCACTGATATGAAAGTAACTGAACAGAATGACCTTTAATAACCTCCGTGGCTAACCGTTAGCTTATTGATGCTAGCTGCAGGCTAAATGTCATTTTATTCAGAAAGCAGCTGCAGTGATTCAGCTTTTTCAGGAGCAGGATTATCAATAACTGTTGGACAGATATCAGCTGCATTAAAATGTTCAGGCAGCACAAATTTAAAACATCTTCCAGAAAACACAACATTCATTATTTAAAAACTGGAACGTACTGATTTAGATCAAACTCTTCAGGCTGGAATCTTATTTTAATTGTTGACGTCGACTTAACCCCCGTGTCGTCCTGTGGGTCAAACTGACCTGTTTTAAGGTTTGAAAATGTGGAAAAAAAATATATTTTCACAGTGAAACTTCTGATGTCCACATTTTCAACATTTTTGGGAAATCTTTGAACATTTTTTGGTGGAAAAAAGAAATGTTAAAAATGTTTCTTAACAACATTCACAGAAAAAATTACCAAAATCCAGCAAATTCCACTGGATTTTGGTTGATTTTTATGTGAATGTTCGTAAAGAAATTATTAGAAGTTTTACTGTTATATATGGAATCTCTTTAGATATTTTTAGGATTTTTTGGAAGACTTTTACTCATTTTCTGAAAAGAATTTTCTTGTCATATTTGGGGGGGCGGGGGGGGGTTAAAATAAAACTTTTAAGGGAAACTTTTAAGGGATTATTGGAATTTTCTTCCTGAAGGTTTTGCAAATTTTCAGAAATTTGAGGAATTTTTTTTGCTGAATTTTTGGATTTTTGTCAGACAAGGAAACAGTATTTTTTGGTGCCTGTAAATGGAGACAAGAGGAGGGTTAAATATTGTGTAATTTCTCTCTGATCTGTTGTTTTTGTGTTTTCATGGTTTAAATATGAACTCATTTTACCCACAATGGTGTTTTTCTGATTGTGTGTCTTGCTTTTATCATTTCATCTCTTGTTTGTTACGTGGCTCAATTTTTGTGTTGTTTTCCTTGTTTCCCCTCAGTTTTAACACTTTATTTCTGTCTTTTCATTTCTGTCACTTTGAGTCTTGTGTTTTTTCTAGTTCGTGTCATTCTGGACAGACCGAGTATTCTGGATGCTTTTTTCAGTAGTTTTTGTTTTGGACAGATTTTGAGTTCCTTTGCTTCTGAGTGTTTGCATTTTTACAGCCTCTACTAACTTTTTATTGATCCAGTCAGTCTTGTTTTGCTCCCGTCATGATCTTGGCTACAAAATGTCATTTTGAACAGATTTTAGGTCATTTTTGACAAATTGAGTCATTCTAGATACTTTTTTAGTGCCCACAATGCCTCAATTAGTTGTTTTAGACCAGTTTTGTAATTTTGGACAACTTTCAAATCACATTTTCATTATTCCAGCCTCTAAAAACACTCCTCTGCTCATCATCAGTAGATGTTTCACCATGCTGGATGGGCCTGCTCCTCTGTTCTTTTTCTGCTGCATTTATTTTATTCATCCAGTATCTTTGGTTTTCCTTACAGATTAACTTTTAACAAATTTTGAAACATTTAGAATCATTTTTGTTCAACAATTCTGCTCAAATCTGTGCCATTTTAGACAATATGTCATTTTTGCACTTAAAGTTTTGTCATTTTGGACATTTTTTGAAGCATTTTGACTTTAAAAAAAACCAAAAAAACCCCAACTGCAGACATTTGAGTCATTTTAAGTGAGTTCATGTAATTTCCATCAGTTTGAGTTTTTTTTACACTGATTTTTTACAAATTAATGTCATTTTGATTAATTACAACAGTAGAAGATGTTTTTCCATGCTGAATGTGTCTCCAACATCCTGCTCCTCTGTTCATTGTTTCTAAACCATGCTACTTTTTTTTTATTCTGGTATTTTTGCCTTTTTTTGTCTTTGCTTTCATTTTCCTGTTATGCTGGGCAGTCAGAGAACCCAAATGCAGGCACAGAAAATGGCAGACATGAGGGAAATAGGGAAAACGGGTTTTATTTTACTAACATGAACAAAACCAATGCAGATAAGGAAAAACTGAGCAGAGGTGGAAACAAAACTAAACCGGCTGTCAAACAATCGTAATTCAACAAAACTTTATTTAATCAATAGAAATGCCAAAAAATCATTAAAGGGACATTACAGACAAGCAGGGGTAATCGACGAGGGCAAGGACTGAACTGAGGTAAACTGAGCCAATTAAAACCGAGACAAAATCATTAAACTTACAAAATCCGAAAGTAAACTTAACAGGGCAAGAACAGCGGAAAACCAATCTGAATACATTAAGACACACTAACAAAACGGGGAATACTCACAAATGAGGGAACTAAAACTGATTTGGAAAGCAGGTCGGGGAGTCCAGAAACAGAATGAAAGCTGAGATGGAGCTGGGCAGAAGACAAGATGGGAGAGGCAAGAATCCGGGAAAAGTACTGAGTCCAAGTTTGGGGAAGAAAATCCAAAAGAGAGTAACTGAGTCCATGATGTGATATGAGTCTATGATCCAGCGGAGCCTAAGTGAAAGAACAGGACTTAAATACCTGGAGGTGTGATTGTATGCAGGTGAGTTGAATGGGCTGATTGCTGCAGCTGAATCACATTGTCTCAATCAGACTGCAGGAAGCAAGGAGATGCATGAATCAGGGACAGAGACAGACACAGGGACAGATGAAGGAAGACAGACAGACAGATGCAGACACCAATAGGTGCAAACAGAGAGAGACAGAGGGACAAGACAAGGAGAGAGAAGATGATACAGGATAGGAGGGAGAAAGAAGGGCAGGAGCCGGAGCAGGGATCGTAACATTTCCATCTCTTTTTTTGTCACTTTGACTCTCATTTTCATTATTTTGCATCTCATTTTTGTCCTTTTCTGTGTTGCTTTGTGTCTTTTTGAAAATGAATTCCATGGTCACCTAAAAACTTTCACTCCGCTCTGCTGCTCTGTTCACCGTTTCTGAGCCATGCCACATTTATTTCATCCTGGTATTTTTGCTTTTTTGTGTGTGTCTGTGTCGTTTTTATCTCTTCATCCTGGAGATGTTTTTCTATCTCCAGTCTTTTCCTCTCTACTCTGCTCATCATCTGTAGATGTTTCACTATGCTGGATGGATCTCCAACAACTTGCTCCTCTGTTCACTGTTTCTGAGCCGTGCTACACTTCATTCTGTCTAATTGTCCAAAATGACTAAAAACTTTTCCACAGTAATATAAAACTGTCCAATATTGACTCAAATTTTGTCCAAAATAACAAAAAATGTCAAAAATGACTCAAATTTTGTCCAAACCTACTTCAGAATCGTCCAAAATAACTTGAAAACTGTCCATGATTATATGAAACTAGTTCAGAATGACTAAAACTTAGTTCAGAATGACAGTAGACGATGTTCCACCATGCGGAACGCTGCTCCTCTGTTCTCTGTTTCTGCTGCGTTTATTCTGTTGATCTGAAACACTGCCTGCAGTTCAACCTACAACTCCCTGAACGAGTCTGTAGAACCAGAACCAGAACCAGGAGGAAGGTTCTGGTTCTACAGAGTCTGGTTGGTTCAGACAGTCTATCTGTGGTGAGAATGTAGAACAAAGTGGTTTTGGTGGGATATCAGGTGAAGTTTTCCAGACGGAGGTCAGAGATGATTAAGTCCAGAACACTGGGAGAACACTGGGAGAACATTGGGAGAACGTTGGGAGATGTTTCTGGCTGATGGTGTTTATTAATTCAGGTGGGTTTGTGTCTCTTTCTGGTCGGGTTGTGTAGCTGCTGTGATAAATTGTGTCTGTTGTGATAGACTGTGTGTCCGTTGTGATAGATTGTGTGTCCATTGTGATAAATTGTGTGTCCTCTGGGATAAATTGTGTCCGTTGTGATAAATTGTGTGTCCGTCCTCCTCTCTCTGCTCCACTGATCTGTTCTGACGTCTGGTCCTCGGTCGGTCAGGAAGGACTCGGTGAAGCCAGTCAGGTGGACGCTGCTGGACTCACACTGTCCTCCGTCTGCCCTGCTGGCATCAGTGCTGAAGCCCTGACGACACACCAGACACACAACAGACACATAACAGACACACAACCACCAGAAGGGACGCTTGGTTGCATCTTTCAGCGCTGATCCATTCAGCTGCAGCCAAATGAACCAAGCTGCTGCTGTTAGCATGATGCTAGCTGAGGGGCTACAGTCTCACCTGTTGGCAGGAGGTCAGGGACTGGTAGAGGCACATAACACAACCAGAAAGAGACACACAAAAAAACAGAACCACAAAGAGACAAAAAAAAAACACAATCAGAAAGAGACATGAAATAATCATTGGCCAATTTTTGTGTTGCGTCACTTTTTTTCTTTGTGTTCATTTTAGTTCTTTTTCTGTTTTTGTGTTTTTTTGTGATTTCTTTTCTTTTGTGGATTTTTTGTTTTGTCTTTTTTTGTTTTGACAGACAGGTGTGTTAAAGACAGACAGGTGTGTAGAAGGTAGACAGGTGTGTTAAAGGCAGACAGGTGGACGCTAAACTAAACACCAACAACCCTTCACTTTGTGTCAGTGTAAAATATTCTGACTATACCTCACTATCATCCTGCTATTCTGCATGTAGAATGGTCTGACTGTACCTCACTATCGTCCTGCTATTCTGCATGTAGAATGGTCTGACTCTACCTCACTATCGTTCTGTTATTCTGCATGTAGAATGGTCTGACTGTACCTCACTATCGTTCTGTTATTCTGCATGTAGAATGGTCTGACTGTACCTCACTATCATCCTGTTATTCTGCATGTAGAATGGTCTGACTGTACCTCACTATCATCCTGTTATTCTGCATGTAGAATGGTCTGACTGTACCTCACTATCGTCCTGTTATTCTGCATGTAGAATGGTCTGACTGTACCTCACTATCGTCCTGCTATTCTGCATGTAGAATGGTCTGACTGTACCTCACTATCGTTCTGCTATTCTGCATGTAGAATGGTTCTGACTGTACCTCACTATCGTCCTGTTATTCTGCATGTAGAATGGTCTGACTGTACCTCACTATCGTCCTGGTATTCTGCATGTAGAATGGTCTGACTGTACCTCACTATCGTCCTGTTATTCTGCATGTAGAATGGTCTGACTGTACCTCACTATCATCCTGTTATTCTGCATGTAGAATGGTCTGACTGTACCTCACTATCGTCCTGTTATTCTGCATGTAGAATGGTCTGACTGTACCTCACTATCGTCCTGTTATTCTGCATGTAGAGTGGTCTGACTGTACCTCACTATCGTCCTGTTATTCTGCATGTAGAATGGTCTGATTGTACCTCACTGTCATCCTGTTATTCTGCATGTAGAATGGTCTGACTGTACCTCACTATCGTCCTGTTATTCTGCATGTAGAATGGTCTGACTGTACCTCACTATCATCCTGTTATTCTACTTGTAGAATGGTCTGACTGTACCTCACTGTCGTCCAATTATCCTACATGTTGTCTGTTGTTTATGTTCTGA
>NC_072768.1:40596655-40767131 GCF_022539595.1 Amphiprion ocellaris
TCATGATGCTGCCACCACCGTGCTTCACGTCATGATGCTGCCACCACCGTGCTTCACATCATGATGCTGCCACCACCATGCTTCACATCATGATGCTGCCTCCACCATGCTTCACATCATGATGCTGCCACCACCATGCTTCACATCATGATGCTGCCTCCACCGTGCTTCACATCATGATGCTGCCACCACCATGCTTCACGTCATGATGCTGCCTCCACCATGCTTCACATCATGATGCTGCCACCACCATGCTTCACGTCATGATGCTGCCACCACCGTGCTTCACATCATGATGCTGCCACCACCATGCTTCACGTCATGATGCTGCCTCCACCATGCTTCACATCATGATGCTGCCACCACCATGCTTCACGTCATGATGCTGCCACCACCATGCTTCACATCATGATGCTGCCTCCACCATGCTTCACATCATGATGCTGCCTCCACCATGCTTCACATCATGATGCTGCCACCACCATGCTTCACATCATGATGCTGCCTCCACCATGCTTCACATCATGATGCTGCCTCCACCATGCTTCACATCATGATGCTGCCTCCACCATGCTTCACATCATGATGCTGCCACCACCGTGCTTCACAGTGGGGATGGTGTGTTTGTGATGATGTTCAGTTTGGTGTCCCCCAAACATATCATCTAGTCTGATGGACATAAAGCTCCATCCTGGTCTCCTCAGACCAAAGAACCTTCTTCCAGGTGTCTTCAGAGTCTCCACATGTGTTCTGGTGAACTCTAGTCCAGATTTAACTCCTTCAGAGGAGTCATAGAGTCTTGGTGGCCTCCCTCTCTAGTCTCTTTATAGTGTCCTGCTGGATGTTTCTTCTCTGGAGGATCCTGTAACTCCGGGTGATGAGACGTTTTTAAATCCAGTTTTCTGAACACAGATGTTCCTGAAGGCAGAATTTAAATCTTTTCTTTAGGACGGAGGTAAACTGTAGGTTTACTGAGGTAAGATGAGGATAAAGATTTAATCCTTCTTCTTCTCTCAGAGCTTATTGTGGGTCTGTGTTCAGCTTTATTGTCTCTGGATTATCATCAGTGACGTCAGAGAGTCTGTAGGTGGCGCTCTGCTGCTGTCCACGCTGGTGTTTTTAGGTTAGTGATTTCCTCACAGCTGCTTCTCTTTAAATCTCTTTAAATCTGTGGCTTCCCATCCAGATGGACGGATCTTTTAGCTTTTTATAGTTAATGAAGGATATTTACACAGAGAACCTGGAAACTTTAGAGCACTTCAAGAATCAAAGCTATTTTTAACCACATCTAGATTTGATTCTTATAGTTTGCTGACTGAACTGGAGGTAAAATGAAGTATATTCAATGATTATTATTCTGATTTCTGTCAGAGATGAGGGTTAAAGCAGCAGCAGGCATCTGGTTTAATATTAATAATGTTTCATAGAACAGACTGATGTGTTCACAGCTGGATGTATGATGTCAAAAATTCTTCTTATCAGGATGGGAGTGTTTCATAAAACCAGTCAGAAGCTTTTACACGTCTTTAGAGCAGCGCCTGTTGTTTTAAATGTGGCGTATGAATATAAATATTAATGTGAATATAAACATTAATGTAAATATAAATATGAATGTAAATATAAATAAAATGTAGATATAAATGTGAATATTAATGTAAATATTAATGTAAATATAAATGTAAATATAAGTATAAATATAAATGTAAATATAAATATATCAGCTCTTTATTCTGAAAATCCCTGCTGGCAGGAAGTGTGTGTTGTCTGTCAGTGTCTCACACACACACACACTTCATCACTGAGTGCTGGTGGCGTCTGGACTTTGTCAGTGTGTCAGATAAAATGTCCAGAATAACTGAAGGACTGTAGAGGACAGAACCAGACCCAGAACCAGGACAGAACCAGAACCAGGATAGAAGCAGAACCAGAACAGGGATAGTACCAGAACCAGAACCAGGACAGAACCAGAACCAGGATAGAACCAGAACCAGAACCAGGATAGAAGCAGAACCAGGACAGAACCAGGATAGAACCAGAACCAGAACCAGGAAAAAGACAGAGACAGTTTTGTATCTGTTTGTGTGTCTTTGTCATTGTTTTGTTTCTCTTTGTGGTCATTTTGTGTTTCTTTGTGGTTGTTTTGTGTATTTTTGTTGTTATTTTTGTCTCTTTGTGGTTGTTTTGTTTCTCTTTGTGGTCATTTTGTGTCTTTTTGTTGTTATTTTTGTCTCTTTGTGGTTGTTTGTGTATTTTTTCTTTTTACATCAGTGAGATTGTGTTGGTGTTGTGTGTCTTTTAATGCTTTCACATCTCTTTTACTGTGGCTTTGTGTGTCTTTATTAATTTTTTTTAGTCTTTGTTGTTTTTTTCCAGTGTTCATCTTTTCCATCTTTTCCATCAACCAAACTTTTAATCAGAGTTTTTCCCACATTAGTCTTAAAACCTTCAGACATGTTGTTATTAATTAACGGAGGATGAATCTGGAGAGTTTGTCTGTTTTTGTCGTCCTCCGTTTCTTTGTGTTCCTGACTTCAGATTAAAAGCGTTACATCCTGTTTTACTGCGGCAGAATGAAGCAGCTCAGGGTCGGAGGCTGAAGGGTCCTGAATTGTGTTCCAGTGTGTTGTTGGACTGTCGTGTTGTGTTCCAGCGTGTCGTTGGACTGTCGTGTTGTGTTACCGTACTCTACTCCAGCTAATCACAGCCTCGCTATCTCCTCGTCTTTCTGGTCACTGAGCTTCACCGTCGACTCGATGAGCCTCTGGAGGGTTCTAGTTACTGTACAGGAAGTTCAGGAACAAAACACCACAAACTTTATGGATGAAACGAGTTGTTCTTCTGACATGTTGGTGCTGCAGACTCACACAGAACACTTATTAAAGGGATTCAATCAGGACGGGAGGAAGGAAGCAAGGATTCATGGATGTTCTCTGGAGCAGATTGAGTTAAAATGATCCTACAGTGATAATAAATGATCCTACAGTGAATTAACACTGCTGAACAGGAAGTTGTCTCCTGGTGACCTCATGTCTCCTTGTTGCCACGGTAACTGCAGGTTGCTGTCCAGGATGGCGACGATGAAGGAGCAGCAGTTCACGGAGGAGAAGCCTCTGCTGCCGGAGCAGAGAGGAGGAGAGTCGGACTTGGTGAGTAGATTCTGCTGTTCCTGGGTCAGTTTAGGATCTAATGGAGGAAGGAGAGAAAGAAGATTCAGTTAAACAGACGTTCAGGGATGGAAACAAACATGGAGGACAGCAAATGAAGATTCACGCTTCATTCTGTCCTGAAACTTATATATGTGTATACATATATGTCTCTCTCTCTATGTATATATATATATATATATATATATATATATATATATATATATATATATATATTTTAATATTCGGGTTAATATTTATATAATACATTTATATAATATATAAATATATTTATATATTATATTCATATAATAAATATTCTAATATTACATTTTTCTAAATTAACACATTTCATTTCATAATGTTTTTTAATGTATTTCTCCTCACATTTAATTTCATAAAAATAATAAAGCATATGAAAACATGATTTTATTTAATTTCCTTTTTATATTCAGAGGTTTGATCCGATATTAGTTAATTTGCTCCATTAGATTTCCTTCACTGTTTTTGTTTTTCATGTTTGTTCATGAAGCAGCAACTTTGTGAAATGATAAACCATGGATTTGAAGATATTTAATCTGGCAAACGTTCCTATCAGCTGATCAGCTGCATGCAGCTGGTTGGATGCAGCAGTGATGCAGGTTGCTGGGCTGTTTAACCTGTTGTTGTTGTTGTTGTTGTTGTTGTCCTGGACCAGCAGGATAAAGCTGAGGAGGCCTCTGGGGGGCCTCAGGGCCCCGCTGGCCCCGCCCCCTCTAACCACGCCCCTCCCCCCAGCCGCCCCGCCCACCGCTGGCACGTGATGGCACGACACTGGTTACGCCAAACCCGCCGTCGGACCAGCGGGGTTCCTCAGGTAGGAACCAGAACCAGAACCACAACACCTGGAACCTGCAGCATCATCACAGGAAGCATCAGATAACAGGAAGTGTCTGAGGATTATTAAACTATAGAACCACTAACTGATGATCTGAATGTTCCTGAACATTTACTAAAGTAAAAAACTAAAACTGATTCAGCTTCTATGGAACCAAATGAAGAGGTTCTGGATCTACAGGATGAAATACTGCAGAAAAATACTGCAGTAGAAGAAGAGTAGATGATAAGTAAAACCTCATTAAATTATTAAAGTAGAAGAACAGAGTAGATGATAAATAAAACCTCATTAAACTGACCTTAGTTCAGCTGTTAAATCAGAGAAACAAAAGCTAACTAGCGTAGTTGTAAGTTAACTAGCCTAGCTAAAAGGTAACTAGCCAAGCTATAAGCTAACTAGCCTAGTTGTAGGCTAACTAGCTAAAAGCTAACTAGCCTAGCTATAAGCTAACTAGCCTAGCTCTAAGCTAACTAGCCTAGTTGTAAGCTAACTAGCTAAAAGATAACTAGCCTAGTTAAAGGCTAACTAGCCTAGTTATAAGCTAACTAGCTGTAAGCTAACTAGCCTAGTTGTAAGCTAACTAGCTAAAAGCTAACTAGCCTAGCTATAAGCTAACTAGCTGTAAGCTAACTAGCCTAGTTGTAAGCTAACTAGCTAAAAGCTAACTAGCCTAGCTTTAGGCTAACTAGCCTAGCTATAAGCTAACTAGCCTAGTTGTAAGCTAACTAGCTAAAAGCTAACTAGCCTAGCTTTAGGCTAACTAGCCTAGCTATAAGCTAACTAGCCTAGTTGTAAGCTAACTGGCTAAAAGCTAACTAGCCTAGCTAGCAGAGTCTGACTGCAGAAGTTAAAGGGGAGAATAAATCAGAACATTTTCTGTCCATAGAGACATTTTAACAGATTAAATCCTCCACCTCTCACATATTACAAATTGTATTTACAGTTTTATTTAGTTTGCTCTGTTGGAACCAGCTTATTAAAATGTATTTATTTATGTTTAATAGCAGAATCTTGTTAGTTAAAATGGTTTATTTTTATGAATTTAAAAGGAGACATTTAAAACGAGATGATTTTAACGAATTGTCCCGGTTTTAAGGCTCAGACTCGGAGGTTTTTACCCCAAAATAGAAATGAAAACAAACAGGTCTTTCTGTTTCTACTGTTTCTGGTTGATAAATAATTATTTAGGTGACCATCTGGTGTCATTATCTGGTTGACCTCTGAGTCTGTTTTATCAAACTTTACTGTATTTCAGAACCTAAAGACAGAAATAATCTCAGCAGTAAAATAAACCCTCTTAAACACGTTCTAATATTTATAATTATATTAACATGTTCTAATATTTATATTTATAATTATATTAAAATGTATTATTAACATATATTATTTATGGTTTAAGTGGACGTTAGGAACTGGTTTAACTGGTTTAGGTGGACATTATGATCTGGTTTCTGTCTGGTTTCCTCTCTGGGTTCAGCTCCAGATTACTGGGAGCTGATAGAAGGAGGAGAGCGCCTCCTGCTGGTCACTAACGTCCATCTGCATCAGACTGAAGCTTTTCATCCTGAAAATATTTAGATTCAATCATCTACAAACTGATATTTATTAGATTTAATAAACCTCTGATAATATTTAGATTCAATCATCTTAGTATTAGTATTATTATAAAATATAGCCTTTAATTTATTATTGTATTGTTTTATCTATTAATGTCACTTTTTTCATGAATAAAAATAAGTTTTCTTATAGCCACCTTTTTATTTTTTTAATTGTTATTTTTTTCAGTTCAAACACAAACTTTTCAGCAGATTATTCATATAAATGATTTTATTCCGAGTATTTCCACCTATTTAAAAGTATTTTTAAAATCATATTTTATATTAAATGTTGATATAGATAAATCCTTCCAGCAGGTCTGAACTCTGGAGGTGAAAAAAAATAAAAGTTTAGTTTAACATCAACTGCTGCAGAAATTGAAAATATTAAAGTGATGCATTTAAATCAATAAATTCAAATTCTGTATTAATTCAGTGTTGGATCAGAGTTCAGCAGTACATTTAATAAAATATTTATTAAATATTTATTGAAACATTTATTGAAATAAATATAAAAATATTTATTAAAACATTTATTAAAACATTTATGGAAGCATTGAATAAAACATTTATTAAAGGTGTGAAGCTGCAGCTTCAGTTTTATTTTCTCTGATTTTTCTCTCCATGTTTTCTTGATGTTCTCCTGACGTTTCTCTGACTTTCCTTCTTGTTTCTCTAATTCCTGAAAACTTTCCTCTTTTAATCTCTTCTGTTTCCATCTTAAATCCATTTCCTTTCAGAGTCTCTGGATGTTCTTCTGAACTCATGTTTGATTTGTTTTCTTTGTGGCCCACATTTCCAGATGTTCCAGCTGTGAGCTCAATGAAGCATCAGAGCAGACGAATCACCAGATAAATGAGCTGAAATAACTCAGACAAAAGATGAAATAACTCAGATAAAAGGTGAAATCACTCAGGAAGTGACTGAATAAACCCCTGAATGTGGTTTTAGACGTTATATTTTCTGGAGCATCGTTTATTGATCGACTCGTTTCTTTTAACGTTTAGACTGAAACAGGAAGAAAAACTGAAACCAGAGAAGCTCCAAATATGAAATCAATAACCAATAATCACAACGATTTTTTTACCCCATTAACTCCAAAATGTTTCATTCCAGCTGTTGGTAATTTTTATATTTATTGATGCCATTTTTTTCACTTGAAAACATTTTTATTTGAAAATTTGTATTTTACTTTTTTAATTCAATAAAGTCATTTTCTTATTTAAAAATATATTATTTCAGCTCTTATTATTTTATAATAACACTTTATTAAATGTAAAAATATATTTAATTCAATAATTTCATTTTTCTATTTAAATATATATATATATGTATATATATATATATATATATATATATATATATATATATATATATATATATATATATATATATATATATAATTTATTAAAGTCACCTTTCTATTTAAAAACATTTATATTTCATAATAGCATTAATAATAATAATAATAATAATAATAATAATAATAATAATAATCATCATCATCATCATCATCATCATCATCATCATCATCATCATCATAATTTCATAATAGAACTTTGCTAAATGTAAAAATTTTTATTTATAAATGTAATTTTTAATTAAAAGTAGCACCTGATTTTTATTCAGAAATAATCTTATTTATTAATAACTTTTCCTGACAGATGTGACTGGAAGCTTCATGTTTTCAGGTTATTGTTATTATTATAATTATATTATCCATCCATCCATTATCTATACACCGCTTAATCCTCACTAGGGTCATGGGGGGGCTGGAGTCTATCCCAGCTGACTCAGGTGAAGGCAGGGGACACCCTAGACAGGTCACCAGTCTGTCACAGGGCTACATACAAAGACAAACAAGCACTCACACATTCACACCTACGGGCAATTTAGAATGATCAATTAACCTCAGCATATTTTTGGACTGTGGGAGGAAGCCGGAGTACCCGGAGAAAACCCACGCATGCACAGGGAGAACATGCAAACTCCATGCAGAAAGATCCCGGGAAAGCCGGGATGCGAACCAGGGATCTTCTAGCTGCAAGGTGAAAGTGCTAACCACTACATCACTGTGCAGCCCATAATTATATTATTATTATTATTATTATTATTATTATTATTATTATTATTATTATTATTATTATTATTATTATTATTATTATTATTATTATTATTATTAATAAGTCCTGTGTTGATCTTGAGCTCTCTGGGCTTCCATACTAACTTTTCTCAGTGTTTCCATCCCTCCATCCCATAATAGTTTCTCCTGCAGCATTTCATTCATTTTATTTTATTTATTTTATTATTCCGTGAATTTAAAGTTTTGAAAAAGCTGCAGACTGAACGTCTCTGAATTCTCCAATTTGTTTAGTTTAACTCAGTTTAACTCATTTTAACTCAGTTTAACTTAGTTTAATTCAGTTTGACTCATTTTAACTCAGTTTAACTCAGTTTAACTCATTTTAACTTGGTTTAACCCGGTACAACTTGGTTTAACCTGGTATAACTTGGGTTAACTCGATTTAACTTGATTTAACTCAGTTTAATTCGGGTTAACTAAGTCTAACTCGGGTTAGCTCAGTTTAACTCTGGTTAACTTGGTTTAACTCAGCTTAACTTGGGTTGACTCAGTTTTACTCGGGTTACCTCGGGTTAACTCAGTTTAACTCGGTTTAACTCAGTTTAACTCATTTTAACTTGGTTTACCCTGGTATAACTTGGTTTAACTCGGTTTAACACGGGTTAACTCGGTTTAAGTCAGTTTAACTTGGCTTAACTCGGTTTAACTCAGTTTAACTTGGGCTAACTCAGTTTAACTCGGTTTAACTCAGTTTAACTCGGGTTTACTCAGGTTAACTCAGTTTAACTTAGGTTAACTCGAGTTAACTCTGCAAGGACTCTGGCTGTCGTCTCATTGTGTCTCTTCTGGCTCCTGATTGGTTCCCAGTTTCCCACCTTTGGTAAAGGTCAGACAGAGTTCAGGTCAGGGTTAGACTGAGCCCCAGCAGTAGATAAAAACCCGTTCTAAAGGGAGGTCCATCACCCGACCAGTTACTGGATAGAACGTAGGGTTTAAGTCTGACGTTAGTCTGGTTTGGACCTTCAGTACGGAGCTCTCCTGGAGAACCTTTATTGTGACAGTTCAGACTGACCTGCTTCCTCTTTTAATCCCTTCTTCCTGTCTGTGTTCCAGGAGAGCTGTGAGCAGCTGATGCCGGTGGGAGACTGGAAGGTACGAACGACGTGAGGTTCTCTTTCCTCTGGTTCTGTTCCTCATCCAGACCACTCAGCCTGGTAAACGGTGAAGCAGCAAACGATGGCTGGGTGAAGGATTTCAGAGATGAATGTTACAAAACGCTGATGATAACACCTCTACCATGCTGAGTCATTCCATTTAGCATGGAAAGAACACAACGATCAGTGAGTCAGCAGAAGGTTAGAGTCAGAGTTTTCAGATCACAAAGGTTATTCTCCATTAACCTGCTAGATCTCCATGGTAAACAATGCTGTGGAGCTAGATCTCCATGGTAACTGATGCTACACAGCTAGATCTCCATGGTACCTGATGCTGAGGAGCTAGATCTCCATGGTAACTGATGCTGAGGAGCTCGATCTCCATGGTACCTGATGCTGAAGAGCTAGGTCTCCATGGTAACTGATGCTACACAGCTAGATCTCCATGGTAACTGATGCTGAGGAGCTAGATCTCCATGCTAACTGATGCTGTGGAGCTAGATCTCCATGGTAACCGATGCTACACAGTTAGATCTCCATGGTAACTGATGGTACACAGCTAGATCTCCATGGTACCTGATGCTGAGGAGCTAGATCTCCATGGTAACTGATGCTACACAGCTAGATCTCCATGGTAACTGATGCTGAGGAGCTAGATCTCCATGGTACCTGATGCTGAGGAGCTAGATCTCCATGGCAACTGATGCTGAGGAGCTAGATCTCCATGGTACCTGATGCTGCGGAGCTAGATCTCCATGGTAACTGATTCTGAGGAGCTAGATCTCCATGGTACCTGATGCTGAAGAGCTAGATCTCCATGGTAACTGATGCTACACAGCTAGCTCTCCATGGTACCTGATGCTGAGGAGCTAGATCTCCATGGTAACTGATGCTGTGGAGCTAGATCTCCATGGTAACTGATGCTACACAGCTAGATCTCCATGGTAACTGATGCTACACAGCTAGATCTCCATGGTAACTGATGCTGAGGAGCTAGATCTCCATGGTAACTGATGCTACACAGCTAGATCTCCATGGTAACTGATGCTGAGGAGCTAGATCTCCATGGTACCTGATGCTGAGGAGCTAGATCTCCATGGTAACTGATGCTGAGGAACTAGATCTCCATGGTACCTGATGCTGAGGAGCTAGATCTCCATGGTAACTGATGCTACACAGCTAGATCTCCATGGTATCTGATGCTGAGGAGCTAGATCTCCATGGTAACTGATGCTGAGGAGCTCGATCTCCATGGTACCTGATGCTGAAGAGCTAGGTCTCCATGGTAACTGATGCTACACAGCTAGATCTCCATGGTAACTGATGCTGAGGAGCTAGATCTCCATGCTAACTGATGCTGTGGAGCTAGATCTCCATGGTAACCGATGCTACACAGCTAGATCTCCATGGTAACTGATGGTACACAGCTAGATCTCCATGGTACCTGATGCTGAGGAGCTAGATCTCCATGGTAACTGATGCTACACAGCTAGATGTCCATGGTAACTGATGCTGAGGAGCTAGATCTCCATGGTACCTGATGCTGAGGAGCTAGATCTCCATGGTAACTGATGCTGAGGAGCTAGATCTCCATGGTACCTGATGCTGCGGAGCTAGATCTCCATGGTAACTGATTCTGAGGAGCTAGATCTCCATGGTACCTGATGCTGAAGAGCTAGATCTCCATGGTAACTGATGCTACACAGCTAGCTCTCCATGGTACCTGATGCTGAGGAGCTAGATCTCCATGGTAACTGATGCTGTGGAGCTAGATCTCCATGGTAACTGATGCTACACAGCTAGATCTCCATGGTAACTGATGCTACACAGCTAGATCTCCATGGTAACTGATGCTGAGGAGCTAGATCTCCATGGTAACTGATGCTACACAGCTAGATCTCCATGGTAACTGATGCTGAGAAGCTAGATCTCCATGGCACCTGATGCTGAGGAGCTAGATCTCCATGGTAACTGATGCTGAGGAACTAGATCTCCATGGTACCTGATGCTGAGGAGCTAGATCTCCATGGTAACTGATGCTGTGGAGCTAGATCTCCATGGTAACCGATGCTACACAGCTAGATCTCTATGGTAACTGATGGTACACAGCTAGATCTCCATGGTACCTGATGCTGAGGAGCTAGATCTCCATGGTACCTGATGCTGAGGAGCTAGATCTCCATGGTAACTGATGCTGAGGAACTAGATCTCCATGGTACCTGATGCTGAGGAGCTAGATCTCCATGGTAACTGATGCTACACAGCTAGATCTCCATGGTATCTGATGCTGAGGAGCTAGATCTCCATGGTAACTGATGCTGATGAGCTCGATCTCCATGGTACCTGATGCTGAGGAGCTAGGTCTCCATGGTAACTGATGCTACACAGCTAGATCTCCATGGTAACTGATGCTGAGGAGCTAGATCTCCATGCTAACTGATGCTGTGGAGCTAGATCTCCATGGTAACCGATGCTACACAGCTAGATGTCCATGGTAACTGATGGTACACAGCTAGATCTCCATGGTACCTGATGCTGAGGAGCTAGATCTCCATGGTAACTGATGCTACACAGCTAGATGTCCATGGTAACTGATGCTGAGGAGCTAGATCTCCATGGTACCTGATGCTGAGGAGCTAGATCTCCATGGTAACTGATGCTGAGGAGCTAGATCTCCATGGTACCTGATGCTGCGGAGCTAGATCTCCATGGTAACTGATTCTGAGGAGCTAGATCTCCATGGTACCTGATGCTGAAGAGCTAGATCGCCATGGTAACTGATGCTACACAGCTAGCTCTCCATGGTACCTGATGCTGAGGAGCTAGATCTCCATGGTAACTGATGCTGTGGAGCTAGATCTCCATGGTAACTGATGCTGTGGAGCTAGATCTCCATGGTAACTGATGCTACACAGCTAGATCTCCATGGTAACTGATGCTACACAGCTAGATCTCCATGGTAACTGATGCTGAGGAGCTAGATCTCCATGGTAACTGATGCTACACAGCTAGATCTCCATGGTAACTGATGCTGAGAAGCTAGATCTCCATGGTACCTGATGCTGAGGAGCTAGATCTCCATGGTAACTGATGCTGAGGAACTAGATCTCCATGGTACCTGATGCTGAGGAGCTAGATCTCCATGGTAACTGATGCTGTGGAGCTAGATCTCCATGGTAACCGATGCTACACAGCTAGATCTCCATGGTAACTGATGGTACACAGCTAGATCTCCATGGTACCTGATGCTGAGGAGCTAGATCTCCATGGTACCTGATGCTGAGGAGCTAGATCTCCATGGTAACTGATGCTACACAGCTAGATGTCCATGGTAACTGATGCTGAGGAGCTAGATCTCCATGGTACCTGATGCTGAGGAGCTAGATCTCCATGGTAACTGATGCTGAGGAGCTAGATCTCCATGGTACCTGATGCTGCGGAGCTAGATCTCCATGGTAACTGATTCTGAGGAGCTAGATCTCCATGGTACCTGATGCTGAAGAGCTAGATCTCCATGGTAACTGATGCTACACAGCTAGCTCTCCATGGTACCTGATGCTGAGGAGCTAGATCTCCATGGTAACTGATGCTGTGGGGCTAGATCTCCATGGTAACTGATGCTACACAGCTAGATCTCCATGGTAACTGATGCTACACAGCTAGATCTCCATGGTAACTGATGCTGAGGAGCTAGATCTCCATGGTAACTGATGCTACACAGCTAGATCTCCATGGTAACTGATGCTGAGGAGCTAGATCTCCATGGTACCTGATGCTGAGGAGCTAGATGTCCATGATACCTGATGCTACACAGCTAAATCTCCATGGTAACTGATGCTACACAGCTAGATCTCCATGGTACCTGATGCTGAGGAGCTAGATCTCCATGGTAACTGATGCTGAGGAGCTCGATCTCCATGGTACCTGATGCTGAGGAGCTAGGTCTCCATGGTAACTGATGCTACACAGCTAGATCTCCATGGTAACTGATGCTGAGGAGCTAGATCTCCATGCTAACTGATGCTAACTGATACTGTGGAGCTAGACTTCCATGGTAACCGATGCTACACAGCTAGATCTCCATGGTAACTGATGGTACACAGCTAGATCTCCATGGTAACTGATGCTGAGGAGCTAGATCTCCATGGTAACTGATGCTACACAGCTAGATCTCCATGGTAACTGATGCTGAGGAGCTAGATCTCCATGGTACCTGATGCTGAGGAGCTAGATCTCCATGGTAACTGATGCTGCACAGCTAGATCTCCATGGTTACTGATGCTGTGGGGCTAGGTCTCCATGGTTACTGATGCTGTGGAACTAGGTCTCCATGGTTACTGGTGCTGTGGAGCTAGGTCTCCGTGGTAACTGATGCTGCACAGCCAGATCTCCATGGTTACAGATGCTGAGGAGCTAGATCTCCATGGTACCTGATGCTACACAGCTAGATGCCCATGGTACCTGATGCTGAAGAGCTAGATCTCCATGGTACCTGATGCTGAAGAGCTAGATCTCCATGGTAACTGATGCTGAGGAGCTATATCTCCATGGTGTCTGATGCTGCAGAGCTAGATCTCCATGGTAACTGATGCTGAGGAGCTAGATCTCCATGGTAACTGATGCTACACAGCTAGATCTCGATGGTAACTGATGCTGCGGAGCTAACCTGGTAGCAGCTTTTTGTTTTCCTCGTTGTTCCCCAATCTAAACAACCAGTAGACTGGTGGAGGAATGTGATTGGTCCATTTATTGCAGAGGAGTCACATGACCTGTTAAGCTCCTCCTGATGACTCTGACTGGGTTTCAGTTTTGTTAAAGAATGTCTGGATCTGTCGGCCCGGCTTCGCCTAACAGAACTCTGAGGTCATGGAGTTAAAATTCAACATAATGATCATAAATAATAACAAACTCTGAAATCTGCAGCTCAGAGTCTGTAAACCAGCTGACAAAGCTCCAAGCTTCTCCTCACTTTAACAGCTGCTTTATTTTAGTCTCAGTGTTCAGAGGATCAAACACCTTCGGTCACACTTTAACCAACAGCTTCTGAGAACACGCTGCTTTTTGACATGTCTGACTTTCAGCTGAGATTCTCCTGAGGATCTTTAATTAGACGTTCAAACACTGACAGAACTCTGAGCAGCTGCTGGGAAACTTTTCTGAGAACAAAGGAACAAAGGCAGCAAATAAAACTGGTTCTTCATCTGCAGTAACTTCATCAATGATCAGAGTTCTACCTTCAGACTGGGAATATTTTCAGAGTTCCAGGTTCTTGAAGTCCATAGAGGTGGGTCCAGATTTATCACTTTTTAATGGACTTTTTCTGAACTTCATCAGTCCAGCAGATAGAACCGTGACATTTAGGAGGAAAAACACATCTGAACATTTTTTTGTGTCATTTTCAACAGCTTTCATGTTATTTTGAACAATTTGTGATTAATTGTGGACAAATTTTGAGAAAGTTTGGACATGTTTCATGTAGTTTTGGACAACTTTCATGTATGAAAAACACATTTAAGCAAATTTCAAGTCATTTGTCCCAAATTATTCAAATTTGTCCAAAAATGACAAAAACCTTCCAAAATGATTCATTATTTCCCCAAATTATTCCAAAAATGTTCTAAAAAACTTGAAAAATTGTCCAGAATGACTCAAAGACTGTCCAGAATTGGTGAAATTTGGATTATCTTCAGACTGAGACACCTGGATGGATTTAAACTGATCTGGGGTCAGTTTTTACCAGAACTCAGATGTGTTTCTCCTCCTAAACGTCATGTAGGGTTAACATTCTATCTGCTGGACTGATGAAGTTCTGGTGATCCAGCGGTAAAGTGAGCAGTGTGACAGAGCTGCAGCGCTGCATTTATTCTGGTTAACATGATGGAAACAGACGTTCTAAATCACACGTAGATGTTCAAGTCATGTCTGCAGCGGTCTGTGTGTTTAAAGCAGAGTCAGCAGAAGGAGGATTAATCTGCTGGTGGAGGTTAGAGTCAGCATTCAGCAGGAAACGGGGTGGATGGGGGAGGAAGGGGAGATGGAGGGGAGATAGGAGGGAGGACCAAGGCTTCAGAGACAGTCAGCAGGATCAACCTCCATCAGAAACATGAGCAGCAACACGTAGGCTTCAGACTGCACCTTCACACCAAGATAGAACCACAACTGATAGAAGCACAACTGATAGAAGCACAACTGATAGAACTACAACTGGAGATAGAACTGGAGATAGAACCACAACTATAGTTATAATCACAACCAGAGATAAAAGCACAACTGACAGAAACACAACTGATAGAACCACAACTGACAGAACCACAACTGATAGAACTACAACTGATAGAACCACAACTGATAGAACCACAACTGGAGATAGAACTGGAGATAGAACCACAACTATAGTTATAATCACAACCAGAGATTGAACCACAACTGATAGAACCACAACTGATAGAACTACAACTGATAGAACCACAACTGATAGAACCACAACTGGAGATAGAACTGGAGATAGAACCACAACTATAGTTATAATCACAACCAGAGATAGAAGCACAATTGGAGATAGAACTGTAGATAAAACCATAACTAATAACTAGCCCAGGAAAGCTAAAGTCTCCGTAAGGGATACTAGTGACTAGTGTGGGAATGCTAATTGCTAGCCTTGGGATGGTGGTGACTAGCCGAAGAATGCTGCTAGCCTTTGGATGCTAGCTACTAGCCTAGGGAGGCTAGTCACTAGGTGAGAGATGCTAATAACTAGCCTAGGGATGCAAATGGCATCCCTAGAATGCTAGAAACAATGCTAATTGCTAGTCTAGAACTCAGGTCACTTGGACAGGAATGTTAGTCACTACCCTATGGATGCTAGTTGCTAAGCTATGGATATATTTGCTAGCCTAGGGGTCTTGGCCACTCACCTAGGGATGCTAATGACTGGCTTAGAGGTCACGGTGCCTAGCCAAGTGATGCTTGTTGCTAGCTTAGGAATGCTAGTGACTGTAATATAAATTTAAATGTTCCTTCATGTTCCTAAGATATGGAATTTCAAGGAATGCTACTGATTAGCCCAGGAATGTTAGTAGCTACTATAGAAATGCTAGCCACTAGCTGAGAGATCCTAGTGAGTAGCCTAAGAATGCTAATTGCTTGACTAGAAATGCTAGTGAATAGACTAGGAATACAAGTTAGTAGCATATGGATGCTAGTTGCTAGCCTAGGGATCCTATGAATACTAATGACTAGCTAAGAGATGACAGTGACTAGCTCAGGGTGATAGCTGAGGTAAGCTAGCTGTGATGTCAGGAACGCTTGTCACTCATTGGACGGTTCGAATGCCTTGCCTCAGGATGCTAGCTACTAGCCTTGGCTAACTGTGCATTTAGATCTTTAAATATGAAAGGGGAAATAAACTTTTGTTCTTTAATGTAGATGACTGTCCTAGAAATGCTAATGAGTAGCGCAGGGATGCTAGCTGCAGGTTTCTGGTTCTGTTGGAGGATCTCAGTGGATCTGATCAGAACCTGGTTCTGGTTCTGTTCTGTGGCAGTATAGTAGTGTTGTTGTTGTGCTGTTGTATATTCATGTTATGTTGTCATTGTGTAGTTTTGTTGTTGTATATTCATGTTGTGTCGTGTTGTTGTATATTCATGTTGTGTTGTTGTATATTCATGTTGTGTTGTTGTATATTCGTGTTGTGTTGTTGTATATTCATGTTGTGTTGCTGTATGCTCATGTTGTGTCATTGTGTTGTTGTTGTGTTGTCATTGTGTTGTTGTGTATTACTGTTGTGTCCTCGTGTTGTGTTGTTGTTGTGTAGTTGTATATTCCTGTTGTGTAATTGTGTAGTTGTTGTGTAGTTGTGTTGTAGTTGTGTTGTAGCTGTGTAGTTGTATATTCCTGTTGTGTTGTCATTGTGTAATAGTTGTGTTGTGTATTCCTGTTGTGTCGTTGTGTAGTTGTGTTGTAGTGGTGTTATAGTTGTGTAGTTGTGTAGTTGTATATTCCTGTTCCCATCTGTCAGTTTGTCGGAATCAGAAACTAGAGCAGTGGTGCTGAGGAGAGATACTGTGACGGACAGGGCAGCTGGCCAATCAGAGGCTGGGGAGGCAGCACTGTGAGCCAATGAGCTGTGGCCTGCCCCGCCCCCCTGACTGCAGCTTATAGAGGAGCTGATGATGAGAGCAGACAAAGACCTGCAGAGTCCAGTCCTAGTCCTAGTCCTGATCCAGGAGAGGTCTGGCTGCTTTTCCTCCTGTCCTTCTGGTTCTGTTCTGGTTCTGAGGAGTCATGCCTGAGTGCTGGGACGGGGTGAGTTCTGGAGAACCTCCTGGTTCTGCTGCTCTCGATGGGATTCAGCCGCTGGCTTTGTTTCTGCTTTCAGAACCAGAACCAGTGTGTTTCTATGTCCTTGGGAGAACCAGAACCAGAACCAGACCCAGTGTGTTTGTGGTTCTTGTCCCGCAGCGTCAGAGTTGCTGCATCTTTAACCCACTGACACAGATCTGATGCTGCAGCCATGATCCTGCAGAGGCTGGAACCAGGACCAGGACCACTAGAACCTGGTTCTGCTGGGTCTGGTTCTACTGTTTCTAATTTTACTAGTTCAGATTCTACTGGTTCTGGGTCTACTTGTTCTGATTCTACTGGTTCTGGTTCTGGTCCTGATTTAGGTTCTAGCAGTCCTGATTCAGGTTCTAGCGGTCCTGATTCAGGTTCTAGCAGTCCTGGTCCTGGTTCTAGTGGTCCTGGTTCCAGCCTCTGCAGGATCATGGCTGCAGCATTGGATCTGTGTCAGTGGGTTAAAGATGCAGCAGCTCTGACGCTGCAGAACAAGAACCACAATTACACCGGGTCTGGTTCTGGTTCTAGTTCTACTAGGTCTGGTTCTGGTTCTGGTTCTGGTCCTGCTTCTGGTCCTGGTTCTAGTGGTTCTGGTCCTCCAGGCTGCTGGTGTGTAATTAGGTTTGTGGTTTCAGATGTTAACAACAATCAGCTGATAAACACCAGCAGGGTTAGTGTGTGTTACTGTGTGTTACTGTGTTAGTGTGTGTTAATGTGTTACTGTGTTAGTGTGTGTTATTGTGTTAGTGTGTTACTGTGTGTTACTGTGTGTTAGTGTGTGTTACTGTGTGTTAGTGTGTGTTACTGTGTTAGTGTGTTATTGTGTGTTAGTGTGTGTTAGTATGTGTTAGTGTGTGTTAGTGTGTGTTATTGTGTGTTACTGTGTTAGTGTGTGTTACTGTGTGTTACTGTGTTAGTGTGTGTTAGTGTGTGTTACTGTGTTAGTGTGTGTTATTGTGTGTTAGTGTGTGTTAGTATGTGTTAGTGTGTGTTAGTGTGTGTTACTGTGTTAGTGTGTGTTACTGTGTTAATGTGTTAGTATGTGTTCGTGTGTGTTACTGTGTGTTAGTGTGTGTTATTGTGTGTTACTGTGTTAGTGTGTGTTATTGTGTTATTGTGTGTTACTGTGTTAGTGTTTTTCTCTGTGTGTTACTGTGTTAGTGTGTGTTACTGTGTTATTGTGTGTTACTGTGTTAGTGTTTTTCTCTGTGTGTTACTGTGTTAGTGTGTGTTACTGTGTTAGTGTGTGTTACCGTGTTAGTGTGTGTTAGTGTGTGTTATTGTGTGTTAGTGTGTGTTACTGTGTGTTACCGTGTTAGTGTGTGTTATTGTGTGTTAGTGTGTGTTACTGTGTGTTAGTGTGTTACTGTGTTAGTGTGTGTTATTGTGTGTTAGTGTTATTGTGTGTTAGTGTGTGTTATTGTGTGTTAGTGTGTGTTACTGTGTTAGTGTGTCTTATTGTGTGTTAGTGTGTTACTGTGTTAGTGTGTGTTACTGTGTGTTAGTGTGCTAGTGTGTGTTAGTGTGTGTTACTGTGTTTTAATGTGTTAGTGTGTGTTACTGTGTTATTGTGTGTTAGTTTGTGTTATTGTGTGTTAGTGTGTGTTAGTGTGTGTTACTGTGTGTTACTGTGTGTTAGTGTGTTAGTGATTGTTACCGTGTTAGTGTGTGTTAGTGTGTGTTATTGTGTGTTAGTGTGTGTTACTGTGTTTGTGTGTTATTGTGTGTTACTGTTATTGTGTGTTACTGTGTTACTGTGTTAGTATGCTAGTGTGTTAGTGTGTGTTATTGTGTGTTACTATGTGTTACTGTGTGTTATTGTGTTACTGTGTTAGTGTGTGTTATTGTGTGTTAGTGTGTGTTAGTATGTGTTAGTGTGTGTTAGTGTGTGTTACTGTGTTAGTGTGTGTTACTGTGTTAATGTGTTAGTATGTGTTCGTGTGTGTTACTGTGTGTTAGTGTGTGTTATTGTGTGTTACTGTGTTAGTGTGTGTTATTGTGTTATTGTGTTACTGTGTTAGTGTTTTCTCTGTGTGTTACTGTGTTAGTGTGTGTTACTGTGTTAGTGTTTTTCTCTGTGTGTTACTGTGTTAGTGTGTGTTACTGTGTTAGTGTGTGTTACCGTGTTAGTGTGTGTTAGTGTGTGTTATTGTGTGTTAGTGTGTGTTACTGTGTGTTACCGTGTTAGTGTGTGTTATTGTGTGTTAGTGTGTGTTACTGTGTGTTAGTGTGTTACTGTGTTAGTGTGTGTTATTGTGTGTTAGTGTTATTGTGTGTTAGTGTGTGTTATTGTGTGTTAGTGTGTGTTACTGTATGTTAGTGTGTGTTATTGTGTGTTAGTGTGTGTTACTGTGTGTTAGTGTGTTACTGTGTTAGTGTGTGTCATTGTGTGTTAGTGTTATTGTGTGTTAGTGTGTGTTATTGTGTGTTAGTGTGTGTTACTGTGTGTTAGTGTGTGTTATTGTGTGTTAGTGTGTGTTACTGTGTGTTAGTGTGTTACTGTGTTAGTGTGTGTCATTGTGTGTTAGTGTTATTGTGTGTTAGTGTGTGTTATTGTGTGTTAGTGTGTGTTACTGTGTTAGTGTGTCTTATTGTGTGTTAGTGTGTTACTGTGTTAGTGTGTGTTACTGTGTGTTAGTGTGCTAGTGTGTGTTAGTGTGTGTTAGTGTGTGTTACTGCGTTTTAATGTGTTAGTGTGTGTTACTGTGTTATTGTGTGTTAGTTTGTGTTATTGTGTGTTAGTGTGTGTTAGTGTGTGTTACTGTGTGTTAGTGTGTTAGTGATTGTTACCGTGTTAGTGTGTGTTAGTGTGTGTTATTGTGTGTTAGTGTGTGTTACTGTGTTTGTGTGTTATTGTGTGTTACTGTTATTGTGTGTTACTGTGTTACTGTGTTAGTATGCTAGTGTGTTAGTGTGTGTTATTGTGTGTTACTATGTGTTACTGTGTGTTATTGTGTTACTGTGTTAGTGTGTGTTATTGTGTGTTACTGTGTTAGTGTGTTTCTCTGTGTGTTACTGTGTTAGTGTGTGTTACCATGTTAGTGTGTGTTATTGTGTGTTACTGTGTTACTGTGTTATTGTGTTACCGTGTTAGTGTGTTATTGTGTGTTAGTGTGTGTTAGTGTGTGTTATTGTGTTAGTGTCTGTTACTGTGTGTTAGTGTGTATCACTGTGTGTTAGTGTGTGTTAGTGTTATTGTGTGTTAGTGTGTTACTGTGTTAGTGTGTGTTACTGTGTGTTAGTGTGTTATTGTGTGTTAGTGTGTGTTGCTGTGTTTTAGTGTGTGTTAGTGTGTTATTGTGTGTTAGTGTGTGTTATTGTGTGTTAGTGTGTGTTACTGTGTGTTAGTGTGTGTTAGTGATTGTTACCGTGTTAGTGTGTGTTACTGTGTGTTAGTCTGTTAGTGTGTGTTAGTGTGTTAGTGTGTGTTAGTGTGTGTTATTGTGTTAGTGTGTGTTACTGTGTGTTAGTGTGTGTTAGTGTGTTATTGTGTGTTATTGTGTGTTATTGTGTGTTAGTCTGTGTTAGTCTGTGTTACTGTGTTAGTGTGCGTTAGTGATTGTTACCGTGTTAGTGTGTGTTAGTGTGTGTTATTGTGTGTTAGTGTGTGTTACTGAGTTAGTGTGTTATTGTGTGTTACTGTTATTGTGTGTTACTGTGTTAGTATGCTAGTGTGTTAGTGTGTGTTTTTGTGTGTTAGTGTGTGTTATTGTGTGTTACTCTATGTTAGTGTGTGTTAGTGTGTGTTACTGTGTGTTAGTGTGTGTTATTATGTGTTATTGTTTAGCTTCTCTCCCCCATTTTGTCTCTCTGACTGGATTCTATAAAATGTGGGTCAGAATCAGAGTTTATTAAATAAAAGCTCCTGATGAAAGACTTCATTATTTATTTATTTGCTTGTTTATTTATTCATTTATACTGCTGCAATGTTAGAAAACATTTTTGTGAGTTTTATTTGTCCTTTATATTATTTTTGTGTTTTTGACTGTGTTTGTTGTTTGTATTGATAATTGTGTGTTCGTGTGTCTGATTGTGTGTTTGTTGTTTGTGTTGCTGATTGTGTGTCTGATGTTTGTGTGTTTGTGTGTCTGCAGGAGCACGATGTGGAGACCCCCTATGGGTCTCTGCATGTTGTGATCCGAGGAGCTCCTAAAGGGAACAAACCGGCCATCCTGACCTACCACGACGTGGGACTGAACCGTGAGTCCACAAGGGTCCAGGGTCTGGGGTCCAGGGTCTGGGGTTCAGGGTCTGGGGTCTAATGTCTGGGGTCTAGTGTCTGGGGTCCGGGGTCTAGTGTCTGGGGTCTAGTGTCTGGGGTCCAGGGTCTGGTGTCCAGGGTCTGGGGTCCAGGGTGTGGGGTCTAGTGTCTGAGGTCCAGGGTCTGGGGTTCAGGGTCTGGGGTCTAATGTCTGGGGTCTAGTGTCTGGGGTCCGGGGTCTAGTGTCTGGGGTCTAGTGTCTGGGGTCCGGGGTCTAGTGTCTGGGGTCTAGTGTCTGGGGTCCAGGGTCTGGTGTCCAGGGTCTGGGGTCCAGGGTGTGGCGTCTAGTGTCTGAGGTCCAGGGTCTGGGGTCTAATGTCCGGGGTCTAGTGTCTGGGGTCCAGGGTCTGGGGTCCAGGGTCTGGGGTTCAGGGTCTGGGGTTCAGGGTCCGGGGTCTAGTGTCTGGGGTCCAGGGTCTGGGGTCCAGGGTGTGGGGTCTAGTGTCTAAGGTCCAGGGTCTGGGGTCTAATGTCTGGGGTCTAGCGTCTGGGGTCTGGGGTCTAGTGTCTGGGGTCCAGGGTCTGGGGTGGTGGGTCTGGGGTCCAGGGTCTGGGGTTCAGGGTCCGGGGTCTAGTGTCTGAGGTCTGGGGTCCAGGGTCTGGGGTCTAGTGTCTGGGGTCCGGGGTCTAGTGTCTGGGGTCCAGGGTCTGGGGTTCAGGGTCTGGGGTCTAGTGTCTGGGGTCCAGGGTCTGGGGTTGGTGGGTCTGGGGTCCAGGGTCTGGGGTTCAGGGTCTGGGGTCTAGTGTCTGAGGTCTGGGGTCCAGGGTCTGGGGTCTAGTGTCTCCTTTTAAATAAAGTCCATCAGCTGATCTCCTCCTGTAGTCGCTGTTGGAATAAATCTGGTTCGGCTGATCATGACATGGAAACGGAGTCCCAGAATCTAAGACCTGACCCAGTTCAAAGGTCCAGAAGGGTTCTTTAAAGATCTTCAGAGAAGAAGTTCTCAGAGGTTACAGTCCACAGAAGATCCAGGAGTTCTGAGCAGCTTCCAGCGCTGCCAGAAATAATATGGGTCAGTCCAGAGCTGGAGGATGTTTAATATCCCATAATCCACATATTAAACCCTAAAACATCAGTAGTGTGTACATGTTCTGGTTCTCAGACCAAATCAGGAAAAAACTAGGAGAAAAGAATGTTTGAAATTACTTTTAAAAGTCTGGAGTTCCCCTAAATGCCATTTTTCTGCTGACCCATGTTCTCCAGAGAACCCATCCAGACGTGTCCTAGTCTGACTCCACTCTCCTGTTATTATTTAAACCACTACAGTTGAACTCTCTGAAGGTCCGAGCTCCAAACATCTGCTGCTGGTCTCCACGGATCCAGGTCTGGTCTCCACGGATCCAGATCTGGTCTCCACGGATCCAGGTCTGGTCTCCATGGATCCAGATCTGGTCTCCATCACAGATCTAGATCTGGTCTCCACGGATCCAGATTCACGGATCCAGGTCTGGTCTCCATCACAGATCTAGATCTGGTCTCCACGGATCCAGATTCACGGATCCAGGTCTGGTCTCCACGGATCCAGGTCTGGTCTCCACCACGGATCCAGATCTGGTGTCCACGGATCCAGATCTGGTCTCCACGGATCCAGATCTGATCTCCACCACGGATCCAGATCTGGTCTCCACAGATCCAGATCATTCAGACGATCTGATCCAGATCTGCTCATTTCCAGCCCTGAACTCCAGATGCTGCAAAAAAAAAACCCATAAAACTAGAAAACCACAAAATACACCAGAAAAATGAGATAAAATGAGAACCTGAGAGAAACCTGATGTGACGTTCTAGATTTATTTAAATCTATAAATCTATTTAATGTGAGGTTCTAGGTGTATTTTTAAGGTTCTACATGTATTTTTTTTTTAAGTTCAAGGTGTATTGTTTAAGGTTCTAAATGTATTTTTTAAGGTTCTAGATGTATTTTTAAGGTCTAGGTGTATATTTTCTATTGTTCTAGATGTATTGTTTAAGGTTCTAGATGTATTTTTCAAGGATCTAGATGTATTTTTAAGGTCTAGGTGTATTTTTTTTAATTGTTGTAGATGTATTCTTTAATGTTCCAGATGCATTTTAAGGTTCTAAATGTATTTTTAAGGTTCTAAATGTATTTTTTAAGGTTCTAGATGTATTTTTATGATCTAGGTGTATTTTTTATTGTTCTAGATGTATTTTTTTAATGTTCCAGATGTATTTTTAAGGTTCTAAATGTATTATTTAAGGATCTAGATGTATTTTTAAGGTCTAGGTGTATATTTTTTATTGTTCTAGATGTATTGTTTAAGGTTCTAGATGTATTTTTCAAGGATCTAGATGTATTTTTAAGGTCTAGGTGTATTTTTTTTATTGTTCTAGATCTATTTTTTTAATGCTCTAGATGTATTTTTTTAAGGTTCCAGATGTATTTTTAAGGTTCTAAATGTATTTTTTAAGCATCTAGATGTATTTTGTAAGGTTCTAGATGTATTTTTAAGGTCGAGGTGTATTTTTTTATTGTTCTAGATGTTTTTTTTTTAAGTTCTAGGCGTATTGTTTAAGGTTCTAGATGTATTTTTCAAGGTTCTAGATGTACTTTTAAGGTCTAGGTGTAATTTTTTATTGTTCTAGATGTATTTTTTTAAGTTCTAGGTGTATTGTTTAAGGTTCTAGATGTATTTTTTAAGGATCTAGATGTATTTTGTAAGGTTCTAGATGTATTTTCTAAGGTTCTAGATGTATTTTTTACGTGAGCAGCCGTCTATCCGGGCGTTTATCAGCTCACAGCTTCAACAACCAGCAGAGTCCAGAAATAGAAGCAGGAGCAGATGGCCAATCAGAGGCCTCCATGAATGTAGGTCACAACAACATCCTGCAGAGATGGTGGGCGGAGCCTCTGGCCACTGCATCACTGCAGCATTTCCTGTAGCATGCAGACAGTCAGGTCAGATTACTGCAGTTAAAATAATAATTCAGCATTTTTTAGTCTTGAATAAAATCATGTTTCTTTCAAATAACCAAGATCCATAAAATTAATTATAACAATACTTAATTATAAAATGATGTCTTTTATTGTCTTCATTTGTTTGTTTGGGTTTTTGCAGGTTTAAATACATTAAAAAAAAAGATTTTTGTTGTGAGAATTATTTACAGTTTACAGACAGCATGTTTAATTATATTATTTCTGCAATTTAACAAAACACATCTAATAATAGAATATATAATATACAATAAATATGCTATTATTGACATTATATATAATATATTATTATATTTAAAATGTATACAATAATAATTTTATGAATAATATAATATTTAATACATTTCAAAACAAATTTGCAAAAATGAAAATTTAAAAAATCGATATGATAAAATATCATTTTTCTTCCACATCACAAATATCCTAAATAAATGTATTTTTGCTGATTTAAATGCAGTAAAACACAAAAGAACAAATGACTTCTTCTAATTAATGTGCACATTATTTACAGAATTATTATTTATTATTTTTAATTCTGACGTTTTAATTAATTTACTGGATTTCACCTGTAATTTAACAAAACAGGTAAAATCTCTTAAAAAATAAAAATAAAATAACTGATAGTAGGCAATAAACTTTTTTAATAATAATAAATTTATTTAAGAAGTTTAAAAATCTATTAATTTGACTCTGAAAGCAGAAATTCATGTAGTTTGTCTTGGAGCTCATTCAGAGATGATTCTGGAATAAATGGTTTATGTTTCTAAAGGAGGTCAGCGGGTCGGCTCTGATTCTCCAGAATCTCCCATCGTTTGTCTCCAGATCTGCTGCTAATTGGTCCGTTTAATTAACGCGGTAGCAGGAAGTGAGTCAGGACCGATGATGTTTCAGAATAAAAGCGGACTCTCTGTTCAGTTCAATGACTTTCAGGACCCAAACGATAACAACCTCGTTAATGGTTCAACAGAATCTAATAAAATGTTCTTCAGGACGTTGAACTGATCCATGGACATCAGAATTCTAAACAGTTACAGGCCCTGCTTTTATTTTGGAAAAATTTGTATCATTTCTGACCATTTCTGAGTTTATAATAATTAATTTAGTGAAACTTAAAACCTGCAGCTTGACATTTTAACCCTCTCAACTCCCAGCAGCTATTTATTTATTTATTCTATCTATGTAATTAATTAAATTATTTAGATATTTATTCATTTATGAATACATATATTTATGTAACTATTTATCCAATTATGTATTTATTATATATCTATTGAGTAATTTTTTTGTAATTTTGTGAAACTTTTATGTCTTCTTGAACAGTTTCTGGCTGATTTTGCACATTTTTTTTTAAAGCCAGATTTTAATTTCACCACCTGTGGAATAACCTGGTTCCATTCAGGAAGACAGATTTAGGAGACCACTGTCGTCTAAAATGTACCTCTAACCTCAGAAATAGCTCTGAGCTTCTGATGAAACGTGGAACACCTGTAGGAACGTCCAGGTGGATGAAGGTCCAGATAGATGAAGGTCCAAGTAGATGAAGGTCCAGGTAGATGGAGGTCCATGTAGATGGAGGTCCATGTAGATGGAGGTCCTGGTAGAACTTTAGATCAGATAAACCTCCACTTCCTGTTTCCTCTGCAGACAAGCTGTGCTTCAACACGTTCTTCAACAACGAGGACATGCAGGAGATCACCAAACACTTCGTGGTTTGTCACGTGGATGCTCCAGGACAGCAGATCGGAGCTTCTCAGCTTCCACAGGGGTAAAAAAAAAAACAACACTTTTTATCAATATTTATCATGAATAATTATAGAAATAAATAATGATAAAATAAAAGTTAATGTTGATTAACTTCTGGTCAGATCATCAGTTTATCAACCTGCACTTTGACGGTTTAACCCTATTTATTTATTTATCTATCCATCTATGTATTGATTTGTTTGTTTATTTAGGTTCCAGTACTCCACCATGGACCAGCTGTTATTTGTTTGTTTGTTTGTTCGTTTACAGGTTCCAGTACCACACCATGGACCAGCTGTTATTTATTTATTTATTTGTTTGTTTGTTTGTTTACAGGTTCCAGTACCACACCATGGACCAGCTGTTATTTATTTGTTTGTTTGTTTGTTTGTTTGTTTACAGGTTCCAGTACCCCACCATGGACCGGCTGTTATTTATTTATTTATTTGTTTGTTTGTTTGTTTACAGGTTCCAGTACCACACCATGGACCAGCTGTTATTTATTTATTTGTTTGTTCATTTGTTTGTTTACAGGTTCCAGTACCACACCATGGACAAGCTGTTATTTATTTATTTGTTTGTTCGTTTGTTTGTTTACAGGTTCCAGTACCACACCATGGACCGGCTGTTATTTATTTATTTATTTGTTTGTTTGTTTGTTTGTTTACAGGTTCCAGTACCCCACCATGGACCAGCTATTATTTATTTATTTGTTTGTTTGTTTACAGGTTCCAGTACCCCACCATGGACCAGCTGTTATTTATTTATTTGTTTGTTCATTTGTTTGTTTACAGGTTCCAGTACCCCACCATGGACCAGCTGTTATTTATTTATTTGTTTGTTCGTTTGTTTGTTTACAGGTTCCAGTACCCCACCATGGACCAGCTATTATTTATTTATTTGTTTGTTCATTTGTTTGTTTACAGGTTCCAGTACCCCACCATGGACCAGCTGTTATTTATTTATTTGTTTGTTCGTTTGTTTGTTTACAGGTTCCAGTACCCCACCATGGACAAGCTGTTATTTGTTTGTTCGTTTGTCCCTTTACAGATTCCAGTACCCCACCATGGACCAGCTATTATTTATTTATTTGTTTGTTCGTTTGTTTGTTTACAGGTTCCAGTACCCCACCATGGACCAGCTGTTATTTATTTATTTGTTTGTTCGTTTGTTTGTTTACAGGTTCCAGTACCCCACCATGGACAAGCTGTTATTTGTTTGTTCGTTTGTCCGTTTACAGGTTCCAGTACCCCACCATGGACCAGCTGTTATTTATTTATTTGTTTGTTCGTTTGTTTGTTTACAGGTTCCAGTACCCCACCATGGACCAGCTGGCCGGGATGCTGCCCACGGTGGTCCAACACTTCGGGTCGGTCTTTAATTCTCTTTAATCTACTGTTAAACACTCAGAGCTTCTAGTTTATCTCCTTTTTAACCGTCTTCATTTTTATTTTAATACAGAACTTTTATTTTGTTCTAGTTTATAATGAGCATCCTGTAGTGTTCTGGGATTATTCTGGGATGTAATCATCATTTATCTGCTTCAGGTTTAAGAGCATCGTGGGGATCGGAGTCGGAGCTGGAGCTTTTATTCTGGCCAAGTTCGCTGTAAGTTGCACAAAAACCTGCTGACAGTGTAAGAAATGTTGTTTTAATCAGTTTTAACTGAGAAATGTTCTGTTATAATCAGTTTTTACTGAAAAATGTTTTGTTTTAATCAGTTTTTACTGAGAAATATTCTGTTTTCAGGAGTTTTACCTGCATCTGTTTTTATAAACTGCTGCACTGGAAAAAAACAATAATGCTAATAAAAAATTGAAAATCTGTCAGCAACAAACACAAAAAAGAAACCGTGGAAACACAGTTTCAAATAGTATTTTAGTAGAAACGTGAATGCATCCATATCTAGACACCTACTGGAACTTTATGGAGACACTAAACCAGCCTCAAATGGAAATTTTGTCCTTTTTTTTCCATTTTAATGGCCAATAATTACTAATTATTGTCATTTTGGATAATTTTGAGTAATTTTAGACCGCCTTTATTTTGAAAATTTGGTCCTTTTCCAAACTTTTCAATGCCAATAATAATTGATTATTGTTGTTTTCGACTGTCTTTATCTAGTTTTTCACATATTTTAGATGTTTTGGAAAGTTTCCAGTCATTTCAGACCAGATTCAGCTCCTCTCCGATGTGTTTCTGTGTTTCCAGCTGATCTTTCCAGACCTGGTGGAAGGTTTGGTTCTGCTCAACATCGACCCCAACGGTAAAGGATGGATCGACTGGGCCGCCACCAAGGTGCCTCTTTAAGCCGTGGCTTTTTCACACATTTGTGAGTCCAGATGTGTTTTCTGACGGTTTATTTTAACCTCCAGCTGTCTGGACTGACCAGCGCTCTGCCCGACACCGTGCTGCCTCACCTGTTCAGCCAGGTGAGCCTCCAGTTCACCAGAACACACCAAATAAAACCAAAATACACCAAATACACCAGACAAAAACCAGACAGCATCAACAGTTCTTCAGCTCTAGTTTGATTCTTTTTGTGGAACTTTCAGAAAATAGGAAGAAAAATGCTTCCTGTACATAAAACCAAAACCTTCAAAGTTAATAAAAACATAAAGTTAATTTATCACTTCAATTTGTCGATAAAAACTAACTTCTTTTTAAAACATTTTTTTTATTTTTGATATTTCACCATTAGCCATTAATGGCTAATTGCTAAGCTATGGCAACCTAATGAAGTTTCCACATGCAGTTTTTATTTACCAGTTTTTAACTTAAATCTAGAACCAAATTTTTCTGTAGTTCCTGGTTGTTCCAGCAGGTGGAGCCTCTTCCTGTTTAATCCTGTACAGACCAGAGGAGGTTAAAGCAGAGAGCATTGTGGGAGTTTAGCTAGCAAGGGGCACCATGACAAAGACTTCTGGGGTGGTTAATGAGCCCAAACCAAAATTTTTTTCAAAAAATGACAAAAATATCTCAGAAATGACAATTCCAAAATTAGTCCATTTAAAATTAGTCCAAAATGATTTTAAAAATTGTTCAAAATGACTTAAAATGAGTCCAAAATTATCTAAAATTAGTCCAAAATTACTTAACCCTTTAAGCGCCAAAGTCGCAATATTGCGACAAGCAACATTGCTGAACATAACAAGCTATAGCTGCAAATATAGTGCCTCATGTAGTTACTATTTTACACCAGGAGATGGCGGACATCTGGAACTTCAATCTGAGCATCATTTGTGGGCGTGTTTTCATTCAAAGTTTTGGAGTTTATAGAGTTTGAAAACCGCCTCCCGGTCGAGGAGACGAGGGTCGCAGTCGGCGCGTAACAGAGCGCAAGACAGCGCGATAAAACTCACCATGCTGAGAGGTTTGTTCACCGTTGACAAAGTATTTCGTCAAGTAATGGCTGACTCAGATTCTGAAGAGGAATATTCACCCTCTGATGAAGATGTTCAGTCGTCCAGTGAGAAAGAAAGTGACGCTGCGTCTGTGCGTAATGGCAGCGAGTCCGTGCGCCATGACAGTCCACAAGCAGCACATACTGGAGCCGATGCTTTGCTTCAACGTGTCCAGGGTGGCGTGGTGGGTGTAGCAGGGGTGGTGAAAACACCGCTAATAGTGAGGTGGGTAGCGGGAATGCAAAAAAACACAGAAATAGCGGCAACCGCGGGAGAAAATGCACTGATAATAGCGGCGGAGGCCGCAGTGGCGTTCACGGCCCCGCCGTAAATCACGATGATGATGGCTGGGTTTGCTTGAGAGATGAAGAACAGTATCACAAGTGGATCAGACATTTAGATGAGCCTGCTGGGTATCGTGGAGACAGGAATCTGACAAATTCTGAGCCAAACAATGCCATCTTGATCGATAAACGTCTGTAAAAGTTATGTAATCCATATGTCCGCCGCCTGGTGACATCATGATATGCAAATTATATGAGTGAATTTACTCCCATCACAAACTTTGGATCATACTGATGATTTTACTCATTTACAGTATGCCTTTATCTCTAATCATTTTCAAGTTACAACCTTTTGAAAAAGTGATATCAAAACTGAATATTTTATTGAAAAAACTGTGGCGCCTAAAGGGTTAAAATTGGTCCAAAGTTTGTGGGATGTGGGAGTTTAGCAGCAACGGGCACCATGACAAAGACTCTTGAGGAGGTTAATGACCTGAATTGTTCCACCTTTTAATTGTAGGAGCTTCAATAGAAACCAACTGGACTTCTCTGGAAGACGTTTCTTGAAACGTCTTCCAGAGAAGTCCGGCTGGTTTCTCCTAAAGCTCCTTTGATCACAGGGCCTGGATGAGTTTGCAGCGATGGGCACCATGACAAAGACTTCTGAGGAGGTTCATGACCTCCAACCCAATTATTTTTTTCAAAAATGACTAAAAATATGTTTGAAACGACAACATTTGTGCTGAAATGACAATAAAAATGTCCATTTGTATAACAACTTGACTAACTTGATTAATAGTTGTCCTAAATGTGTTGATAATGATGCTAAAATGACTTGAAAGTTCCCCAGAATGAATCAAAACTCTCATTTAGCGGTCTGAACTTCTTCTTCCTGGTGGAACTTCATGACCTGAACATTTGTCCTGCAGGAGGAGCTGATGAACAACACGGAGCTGGTCCAGAGCTACAGGCAGCAGATCAACAACACCGTCAACCAGTTCAACCTGCAGCTCTTCTGGAACATGTACAACAGGTAGAAGATCTGAACCATCTCCACCTCCCACAGTCTGAGCTGAAGCTCAATTTAAACTTCTGTCATGTGTTTCAGTCGGAGGGATCTGGAGATGACCCGCAGTGGGACGGCGATCAACGCAAAGACCTTAAAGTGAGTCTGGAGACACAATAATACTGGAAATAAAAAGTGAAGATGAAGGTGAATCCTCCCTTCATGTAGGAACTTCTGGACAGAATCAGCTGAAAGTCTTCGGTCCATAAGTTCCTACATGAAGGGAGGATCAGCTAAGAGTCTTCTATGATGGAAGGTTAGGATTGGGGTTGGGGTTAGTGATTGGTGTTAGTGGTTGGTGTTAGTGGTTGGGGTTAGTGGTTGGGGTTAGTGTTAGTGATTGGCGTTAGTGGTTGGGGTTAGTGGTTGGGGTTAGTGGTTGGTGTTACTGGTTGGTGTTAGTGGTTGGGGTTAGTGGTTGGAGTTGGGGTTAGTGGTTGGGGTTGGGGTCAGTGGTTGGTGTTAGTGGTTGAGGTTAGTGGTTGGAGTTGGGGTTAGTGGTTGGGGTTGGGGTCAGTGGTTGGTGTTAGTGGTTGGGGTTAGTGGTTGGGGTTAGTGGTTGGAGTTGGGGTCAGTGGTTGGGGTTAGTGGTTGGGATTAGTGGTTGGGGTTAGTGGTTGGGGTTGGGGTCAGTGGTTGGTGTTAGTGGTTGGGGTTAGTGGTTGGGGTTAGTGGTTGGAGTTGGGGTTAGTGGTTGGGGTTAGTGTTAGTGATTGGGGTTAGTGGTTGGGGTTGGGGTCAGTGGTTGGGGTTAGTGGTTGGGATTAGTGGTTGGGGTTAATGTTAGTGGTTGTGGTTAGTGGTTGGGGTTGGGGTCAGGGGTTGGGGTCAGTAGTTTCATAGATTGTTGACATTTGATTTCTGACATTTGCTGTTTTCTTTGTGTCACATAAATTAAATATTCTGTTTTGCTGCTGATTCCTGCAGGTGTCCCGTGATGCTGGTTGTTGGAGATAACGCTCCAGCTGAGGAGGGAGTGGTGAGTTTAACGTAGACAAAATGGTCCATGGTTACACTAAAATTGTTTAAAAATGTTCCAGAAGTTATTCAAAAACTGTCCGGAAATCTGTCCAAAGTGACTCAGAATGGTCCCAATTTACCGAAGTGACAGAATCTGCCCCAAAAAGATCCCAAACTGACCCAAAACCTTCCCAGAATGACTTCAGATGAGTCCAAAATCATTTAAAGTGAGTCCAAAATTATTTTTAAAAGTGTTAAAAATGACACATGGTCCAGAACGACTCAGGAAATTCCGACATTTCATTAGAATGACCTGAAAACCCAAATGATTGAAAACTTTTAGGAGAAAATAAAAAGATGCTAAACAGAAACCAGATCCAGTGTTTAGACTGAGACACCTGAATGGATGTAAAACTGATGTGAAGTAAGTTTTTACCAGAACTCAGATGTGTTTTTTATTTAACCCTCGTGTCGCCCTGCAGGTCAAAGTGACCCAGTTTAAAGTTTGAAAATTTGGGGAAAACAAAATATTTTCACAGTGAAACTTCGATGTCCACATTTTTAACATTTTTGGGAAATCTTTCAACATTTTTTTGGTGGAAAAAAAGAAATGCTGAAAATGTTTCTTATAAACATTCAATGGTTTTAGGAAAATATTAGAAGTTTTACTGATATATATGGAATCACTTTAGATGTTTTTAGGATTTTTTGGGAACATTTTTACTCGTTTTTGGAAAATATTTACAAGAATTTTCTTGCCAAATTTGGGGGACTTTTTACAAATAAAACTTTTAAGGGAAACTTTTAAGGAATTATTGGAATTTTCTTCCTGAAGGTTTTTGCAAATTTTCAGAAATTTGGGGGATTTTTTTTCTGAATTTTTGGATTTTTTCAGACAAGGAAACAATAAATTTGGTGCCCATAAATGAGGACAACAGGAGGATTAAAAATGATCAAATGACATGAAACTTGGATAAAATTACACAAAAATCATCCCAAAATAATTCAGATTTGACCTTTGGTTCTGAATAAGGATTTTCTGTGTCGTCGTGTTTTCATGTTCAGCTCTTTTAACTCGTCTCTTCAGGATCA
Source organism: Amphiprion ocellaris (assembly GCF_022539595.1). Taxonomy (NCBI): domain Eukaryota; kingdom Metazoa; phylum Chordata; class Actinopteri; family Pomacentridae; genus Amphiprion; species Amphiprion ocellaris. Next base: position 40,629,609 of record NC_072768.1, read on the forward strand.
TTTTGTTCTGCTCAGTGTTTGGGTCTCTGCTGTTGGAACCAGAACCAGACCTGGTCCTGGTTCTGGCTCTGGCTCTGGCTGTGGGGTGAAGGTGTTTGTGTGTCTGTGCTGCAGGACAGATGGAGGCTTCTAGTCCAGTTCTTCTGCACCAGTTAATGTGAGTCACGGCTTATGAAAGCTCCTGAACAGGAAGTAGCTGGAGTGTGAGAGGAAGTGCTGGTTGTGTTTTATGGGATGTGATAGATGGAGGTCATGTTAATATTTTATCTCCAGCCAGCTGAGGCCGGTTCTTCCTCAGAGGAACCCTCAGACTCACATCTACTGCATCTGGAAACCTGAAAACATCTGAGAAGTGACAGCATTCATCAGACAGAACCTAAAAACTCCATAAACCAGCAGACGGTCAGCTGGAGGCGTCACAGTGAGACGAAGCGTGAACTTTTCTGATTTCCAGCTTTAAAACCGTCGTCCACTGGACATGGAAGCATCACTTTACTCTACATGTCGTTTAAAAACTCACGGAGAAAATGTTTGATTAGACACAAAATGACAAAAACGAGACACAAAATGACAAAAACGAGACACAAAATGACAAAAACGAGACACAAAATGACAAAATTGAGAGAAAACAATGGAAATGGAACACAAAATGAGTGTGTGTGTGTGTGTGTGTGTGTGTGTGTGTGTGTGTTTTAGTGTGTGTTACTGTGTGTGTATATGTGTGTAACTTTGTTTTAGTGTGTGTTTTTCTGTGTGTGTGTGTGTTACTGTGTGTTAGTGTCTGTTTTAGTGTGTGTTACTGTGTGTGTGTATATCTGTGTGTTACTGTGTGTTAGTGTGTGTTTTAGCGTGTGTCACTGTGTGTGTATGTGTGTGTGTGTCACTGTGTGTGTCAGTGTGTGTCAGTGTGTGTTTTAGTGTGTTTTCTCTGCAGCAGTGACTCATCTCTGCAGCTCTCCAGTATCTGGGTCACTGATTCAGACAGAGATTAAACTCAGACTCTGGAGTTTACACTTTATTTCTGGCTGCAGCTCAGATATCACACTGCATAACTGCACATTTAAATACATCTAAATAAATATGAATAAATACTAAATAAATATAAATAAATATGAATAAATCCTAAATAAATATGAATAAATCCTAAATAAATATGAATAAATCCTAAATAAATATGAATAAATATGAATAAATACTAAATAAATATAAACAAATACGAATAAATCATAAATAAATGCCCACACAGCCATAATCTAACCTGATGACCAAGAATAAGAAGCCCTGGATCTATACAGGGTTCTAAAGACGGCTGGTTCCGGATCTATACAGGGTTCTAAAGACGACTGGTTCCGGATCTATACAGGGTTCTAAAGACGGCCGGTTCCGGATCTATACAGGGTTCTAAAGACGGCCGGTTCCGGGTCTATACAGGGTTCTAAAGACGGCCGGTTCCGGATCTATACAGGGTTCTAAAGACGGCCGGTTCTGGATCTATACAGGGTTCTAAAGACGGCCGGTTCCGGATCTATACAGGGTTCTAAAGACGGCCGGTTCCGGATCTATACAGGGTTCTAAAGACGACTGGTTCCGGATCTATACAGGGTTCTAAAGACCGCGGGTTCTGGGTCTATACAGGGTTCTAAAGACGGCGGGTTCTGGGTCTATACAGGGTTCTAAAGACGGCGGGTTCTGGATCTATACAGGGTTCTAAAGACGGTGGGTTCTGGATCTATACAGGGTTCTAAAGACGGCTGGTTCTGGATCTATACAGGGTTCTAAAGACCGCGGGTTCTGGGTCTATACAGGGTTCTAAAGACGGCGGGTTCTGGGTCTATACAGGGTTCTAAAGACGGCGGGTTCTGGATCTATACAGGGTTCTAAAGACGGTGGGTTCTGGATCTATACAGGGTTCTAAAGACGGCTGGTTCTGGATGTATACAGGGTTCTAAAGACGGTGGGTTCTGGATCTATACAGGGTTCTAAAGACGGCGGGTTCTGGGTCTATACAGGGTTCTAAAGACGGCGGGTTCTGGGTCTATACAGGGTTCTAAAGATGGCTGGTTCTGGATGTATACAGGGTTCTAAAGACGGCTGGTTCTGGATGTATACAGGGTTCTAAAGACGACTGGTTCTGGATCTATACAGGGTTCTAAAGACGGCGGGTTCTGGGTCTATACAGTGTTCTAAAGACGGCTGGTTCTTGCAGCAGACTTCAGTTTTTACTGACCTCATAAAATACGTATGATGATTCTCCACCAGATTCTCAGCAGAACGTTACGGACGGAGCTGCAGGTCTTCATAGATCATTTATGAGTTTCCTCAAAGCTGCAGGATGAGATAGTAGCTGGAATAAACCAGAATGAACCAGATTAAACCAGAATAAACCACAATAAAGCAGAATATACCAAAAATAAACCAGAATAAACAAGATTAAACCAGAATAAACCAGAGTAAACCAAATTAAACCAGAATAAACCAGAACAAACCAGAATAAACCAGAATAAACCACATAAAGCATAATAAAACAAAAATAAACCAGAATACATCAGATTAAACCAGATGAAACCAGAGGCTGATTGTTCTTTAATCAGTTTCTTCTCGTTGAAGGTCTCCAGGTTCATCACTCTGAAGCTGTTGTTGTGTTTTTGTTGTGTTTTTGTGTTTCAGGTGGAGTGTAACTCCAAACTGGACCCGACCAACACCACCTTCCTGAAGGTACCGTAGTCCTGCAGCACATTTACAGTATTTTACTCCTCTAGATTCTCAAAAACTCAACATCCAACATGACAGAGTCAGACAGTGGATGTAAACTAAACTCACCGGTGGTTTCATTTCACTAAATATCCGGAAAAACTCTTTATCTGTCATAACTGAAAAAACACATTATTATTTATAGATGAAAGTTATGAACAGATATCAGAGAACGTTCCAGATGTTAGTTCACTCATTACCAACACTTTCACAAATAACACAACTACAGACACCAAACAACCACAAAGAGACACAAAATAACCACAGAGACACAATATGACAACAAAGAGACACAGAAAGACACAAAACAACCACAAAGACACACACCATCACACTGATTGATGTGGTTTTGTGCTCTAATCGGTTGAGAAGACTCAGTGTTGTTGTCGAACAAAAACCATAACACAACGTTGTGTGTCCATTTGTTGATTCCTGCTTTCTCTGACGCAGATGGCGGATTCTGGTGGACTCCCTCAGCTCACACAGGTAACACACACAGACACACACTCACCTGTACGTGAACACAAACACAACATCCAAATTCTGATTGTTGTTGGGTTGTTGTTGTTGTGTTGCAGCCTGGGAAACTGACTGAAGCCTTCAAGTACTTCCTGCAGGGGATGGGCTACAGTGAGTATCACAGGGTTTGATCTGATCTTCAGTCCAGAACTAAAGTTTTCATCCACCTCTGAAGACTTTGTTAATCCTGTAGATCTGATGGAACCATTTCTTTACCACGTCTGATGTGTGTTTGGATTCATTGTCTGGTTGAAACATCAAACTGTGTCCAAGATCAACCTTCTGCTGATGGTTTTAGGTTTTCCTGAAGGATGTGGAGGTGATCCTCCTTCTTCATTATTCCATTTACTTTGTGTAAAGCTCCAGTTCCACAGAGAATGATACTGCCACCTCCATGCTTGATGGTAGGTTTGGTGTTCTTGGAGTTAAAAGCTTCACCTTCAGTTTTTGTTCCATCTGACCACAGAACTTTCCTCCAGAACCTTTTCGTTGTCCATGTGATGAGTGGAGCTTTAAGGTTCTGCTTCTAGAGGAAGAACTTCCTTCTTCATGGATCCTCTCAGCTCATGTTGATGTAAAACCCTGTGGACACTGACAGCTGTGTTCCAGCAGCTTCTCATTCATTCAGACCTGCTTTCTGATGATTCCTGGTTGACTCTTGACCATCCTGACCAATGGTCTCTCAGCAGCAGGTGATAGTTTGTGTTTTCTTCCTGATGGTGGCAGTAACACAACTGGACCATGAACTTTATTCTGACAAACAGATGATTCTGGATCTGAAGCTGCTTTGAAATGGCTCCAAGTCACTTTCTGATGAATCATTTCAGATGTATTTTCAGTCACCATGGACGATTCTGGAGTCAATCTGGACATTTTTAGTGTCACTTTGGAATAGTTTTGCATAAATTTGGACAAATTTTGAGTCAACTTTAACTATTTTGTCAATTTGGGAACGTTTTAAAATTTTTTATACATGTTTCAGTCAGTTTGGACAATTATTGAGTGAATTTATGAGTCATTGTTGACATCTCCACCAGTCAGTTTGGACCATTTTTAAGTCAATTTTGGCAATTTTGGTCAATTTTCAATTCATTTTAGTCAGAATTTCAGTCAATTTGGGCTATTTTTGTATCATCTCAGGCATGAATATGTTTAGACATATTTCCAGCCACCTTGGACTATTTTTGAGTCAATTTGGTCAATTTTACTGTTAATCTGTGCAGTTTTTGAATCGTTATTGAACTGTTTTCAGTCGCCTTGAAGTAGTTTTGAGTTTATTTGGACTCATTTTGAGTGGACTTTAACAGTTTTTGTGTCAATTTGTGGAGGTTTTTAATAATTTTAGACATGTTTTAGTCACTTTGGACAATTGTTGAGTGAATTCATGTCCATGTAGATGTCTCTTCAGTCAGTATAGGCTGTTTTTGAGTCAATTTTGACAATTTTGGGAAATTTTTGCATCAACGTCGACAACTTTTGAGTTCAAGTCAATAATTTTCTTCTCCAGATGTTTGCTCAGCTCCTCAGACTTTCCCACTGTAGTGTTTGGGTCTAATGAGTGGATCTAATGGGTTCTATTTAAACTGATCAGAGGAGTCAGCAGCTGTAGTCGACTGGAATCACTCAGGAGAAGTTAAGAGGTCATGAAACCAAGAAAACTAGAGTAACACAACTTTCTACATCAACAAAACTGGTGATTCCAGTTCCTGTTGGTATATTTATGATCCAAATTTCCAGAAGAACTTTCATAAATTCATGAAAGAACCAAAGGTCATGATTGTTTTTAGTGACAAAGATTCATGTTTCAATGGTTCCATCATAAATCCAGATTCTAGGAGTCACTGGAGACTCAGACTGATAATAAACATGGACTTTACAGCGGATGGAAACTTTACTTCAGACGTATCTGAGTTGTGCTCTATTGTTGCTGCAGAGGAACTGAGTTGTGTCCATGTGTTCTGTCTGTTCTTCAGTCGCGTATGTGAAGGATCGGAGGTTGAGTGGAGGTCCAGGTACTGGTTCCTCACCGTCACCTCTGACCTCCTGCTGCCCTTTCAGTTTCACTACTGATCGGTTCTTTTTATGTTTGCTCTCATTTCTGGTTGTTTCTTTTACCCCTGAGGACATTGAACCCCTTTTTTTCATTTATCAGAAATAATTTTTCCTCTAGTGGAAAAATACGCTGCCCCTCCTTCCATTCCTTTATCATCACATCTCTGCATGACGTCCAGCAGCTCCGAGCCACTTCTCAATGAAAACTATGTCAGTTAAACCCACCAAAACAAGAGTTTCAAGGTTTAAAGTGTTCAGATCAAGCTCTCAGTTTGAGGCTCTTCTTTCACATCAATAAAAGACTATTTCGACAGGTGTGAGAATCGCAAAGTTGGATTTTTTGGCCTTATTTACCATTTTTAATTAACTCTATCCTGAATGCTGATGATAACTTATTATCCCATGAAAACTGAATGAATTCAGGGTAATCAGCACTTCAAAGCTGCACTAATGAATATTTTTGCTCATGTTACAGAACACAAAACACAAAGAAAATTGCCCCCAGATCTGCTGTTGTTGAGCATTTTCGCATCTTTAAGCTCATTGTTTTGGTATTCCAGCAACAAGAAGCAGTTTTTAGGTAAAAGGCTCCAATAAACCCAAAACTAAATGGAAAAGTTTAACAAAAAGATATGCAAAACATCCACACAGAAATGCAAAACACCTAGAAAGACACAACATGAGCACTAAAAGAAACACAATGACCACGTTTTTGCATCTTTTAGCTCATTGTTTTGGTTTTTCAGCTGACAAACTGCATATATTTCCAGCAGCAGAAAGCAATGTTCAGGAAAAGAAGCCATGAAGGAACCCAAAACTAAACGGCAGACACTAGTTTTACAACATAGATGTGCAAATCGCCCACAAAGACACAAAACTACCACAAAATGACACAAAACCACAACAAAAAGACACAAAACAACCAGAAAGCAACACAAACAAGCACAGACACAAAATGACCACAAAGAGTCACAAAACAAACACAAAGAGACACAAGCAACCAAAGAGACACAAAATGACCACAGAGAGACACAAAATGACAACAGACACAAAAGGACCACAAAGAAACACAAAATGACCACAAAGAGACACAAAATCATCTCAAAGAGACACAAACTGACAACAAAGAGACACAAAAGGACAACAGAGAGACACAAAACAGCCACAAAGACACAAAATCACCTCAAAGAGACACAAAATGACAGCAATCAAAAGCAGCCCAGAGATATAAAAGAACCAGATAAATATTGGATGAACAGCGTGATTGTGGTGTCTTTGTGTTTGTGGAGTGCATGACGCTGACGATGTGTCTCAGTTGGACACATCAGCAGCTTTAACTAACAACCATCTCAGCTGTCGTTTGAACCAATCAGCTGCCTTTTCTCACCAGCTACCAAAGAGGAAAATCTTCAGTTCTCCACATTAGCATGTTCTCCCCACATCGTCCCAGCATCACAGTACACACTTTAAATCGACCAGTCATAACGCTGCATTCTCCCTCCCCCTCCCAGTGCCGTCGGCCAGTATGACCCGCCTGGCTCGGTCCAGGACGGCCTCCCTGACCAGCGCCGGCTCCATGGACGGCCAGCGATCCCGGGCCTGCACCCACTCGGATAGCACGGAGGGCGTGGGCACCATCAGCCACACCATGGAGGTGTCCTGCTGAGGGTCTGGAGGCTTCATCTGCAGAACCTCCTCACTGTAAAATAGCACCAGTGTTCCACCTCAGCCCTCCACCAACATCTACGCAGCTGTTCTCCTTCTTCAAGACTCATTCTTGTGTTTTCTGAGTGTTTCCTTATTCTTTGCCTGCAACCTCTTAAACCCCGCCCCCCAACGCACACCTACGCCTGTCTGTCCACACAGCAATAAGAGCTGCAGGTTAGCGTCCGACCAGAGGGGGGTGCCTAGTAGAAACAGGAAGCACTGATAACTTGTGATTCTCTCTCTCTGTGGTGTTGGGAAGCAGCGGTTTTTACATGTTTCCAAGTGTGACAGGTGAGGTTGAGAAAGGGGCATGTCCAAAGTGTGATGGACAGCAGAACACAGCCAATCGTAGCCAAGTGCACCTGTAGCGCTTACAGAGGATTCATTAGCTTTTGTTAGCGTAGCTAGAGCAAAGCATGCAGGTATAAAGCTGCACTGAAGCTTCACAAATTTATATCAAAATACAATTAGAAAGACAAAGAGAGACATCGTCGGTGTAAAAGTTTATCTTTCATAAACCCTTCGAACTTGAAATTTCTTGAACTATCCTGAAACCAAACCACTAAACCACCAGGAAGCCTCACCCGCTTTTATTTCTGTTGCTATGGCAATATGTTTAATGTTTAGTTTTTTAAAATTCTGTTTCATCTGATTCAGTTTCAAACAAGCCTAAAATGATCGATTGGAGAATATTAGCCGGTATAAATCTGTGACCGCAGCTTCTGAAACATGAATACTGGTAAACAGAATATCAAACAAGACATTTTTGGGAAACATTGATCAGATAATCGAGAGGATACAGATTAATGTTTGTGAGGAAGATTAGTGCTTCTGTATGAGTTTAGGAATGCTGTATAGAGGATTGTTCTGCGGTCTGACTGATGTCTTGTAGTAAAATCTAACATCCAAACGTTCCTCTTTTTTCCGTTCGGAGCCATGTTCGTGCACCGTTGCTGAGTGCAGCTTTAACTGCGTCTCCTCACGTGTCTGAGACAGTCCACCTCATAGTTCTAGATAGAAGACATATTTATGAAGACCTATCTGCATGTGAATGTAATCTAGTACCAGAGTCGTGTTCTTCATTAGCACCCTACTGTTCAGTAGAACCATCGTCAGAGTTTAGCTGATGGACCTGGTTCAGCTCTTCAATGTGACAATCACACTCTGATCCAGACCAGACCAGACCACACCAGACCAGAAGAGTGGGGGGACCAAGGCGGAACCGGGCCGACCCGACACCAAAGACCAAAGCTTCTGTTCCAGAACCCGACCCTTTCCAGAGGACAAACCAAAGCTGCACAAACGTTCTCCCCTGAAGGAAGAGCTGTGTGGACCGCGTTCTGTAATGGAACCAAAGAACAGACAGGAGAACCCACATTCTGACGTAAACAGAACCTCACAGTGTAGTGAATAAGTGTAGCTGTAGATTAGAAGCTGTGAGCTGCTGTCTGTAATTCTGGACCACCTGGACCCTCTGAATCCAGGACCGGTTCTGTCTGAAGTCCTTCAGCTCTGTGGAACCAGAACATCATGAAGGAGAGAGAACTCAGAGATGTCTTCTGGCAGTAGTTAGAACGATGGAAACCAGAGAAACAGTTGAAAGTCTGGTGTCCATGGATGTTACAGTGCTGGAACCATGGTGGCACTGTGTACTATGGATGTTTTATATGTACACTGCCTGCAGGTCAGCCGAAGACGGAATTTTCCTGGTGTTGTTGTTGGTTGCTGCTGAGTCAGTCGTAGCTCAGAAGTTTTTTGCTGCTGCACTCTTGGCCAGGAGATCTCTGATCTCAGTGGGACCAACCAGGTTAAAAAAAATGCTAAATTAAAAATTAGATTTACACTTCAAGTTTATTTGACCAACAGATTCTTCTGCTGACAGAGGGTAGTAAGGCTAGCCGAGGAATGCTACTTCCAGCCTAGAGATGCTAGTCACTGGCTTAGGAATGGTAATTGCTGGCTAAGAGATGCTAATGACTAGCCTAGAAGTGCACGTGTCCAGCGTAGAGATGCTAGTGACTAGTTTAGGAAGGCTAGTTGTTATGTTTTCAATAAAATGATCATAGCTTAGCATCACCTTACAGAACAAGTAACACCTTGGCTACCAACTAGCATTGTTTGGCTAAAAGAATTAGCCACGGAACGTTGTATGTCTAATAATCCTAGTCAGTAGAAAAAAAGGGGAAAAAAACTGAGAAAGCCTGGTGTCCACAGGTGGTACCGATACTGGAACCATGGTGGCGCTGTATACTATGGATGTTTTATGTGTACACTGCCTGCAGTTCAGCTGAAGACTTTTCATGGTGCTGTTGGTTATCAGTCGTAGCTTCATGGTTTTTAGATAAACTGATTAATAATAATAATAATAATAATAATAATAATAATAATAATGCTGGTTGCACTGAGGAGCTCCGGATTTTTAGTTTTATACAGAATCGGGTTTGAACCAATAGTTGATTTTTGGTCAGTTTCTGAATGTTGGTAAAATATGATTTCAAGCTCAGATTTGGTTCGTTGAGGATGAGCAGGGATGTTGAAGGTCCAGTTGTTTGCTGTTGATGAACTTTAGATATTTTATTTTTTATTTCTTTGAGGAAACATTCCATTCCAGCCAGTTCGGTGGTTCAGAGGGTCGACAGATCAGAGCTGGGGTCTCCTGCTTTTATTTATTCTTCATTCCTGTACAGTATTCCTGCTTTCGGTTCCTCTGAAATTAAACCCTTCGGTCCCCTGTCGGAAGGGGCGGAGCTTCCTATCGCTGAGGCGAGCGCTTCCCTGCGGCGGCCTGTAAGGGGCGGGGCTTTTTTGGCGCCATTTGGGCTCCAAGCTCGGAATGTAGGGCAACCCCCAGCCACCTTAAAAAAGACAAAAAAACGACCCCTTTACCCTGAAAAAATCTCATGGTGCCCTGGCCCTCACAGGCAGACCCAGGCGCAGCCTAAAGGGCTATCAGCTGATGTCACTTTGTGAGCGTGTTGTAGTTCGTGACCACCGGGGGGCCCCAAAGACCAGGACGAGGTTCAGAACGCAAAGACGAAGAGAGTCCAAACACACAGAGAGAGATGTACGGGCAGAAATATCTGAAACTGAATCTAAAAAAGTTACTATTCAATTTGAATTTCTCAACTTAAATGAGCGTATTTTGAATTTCTTCGATTTAGGGGGTGAAATTTGACCAAAAAGACTCATAACTTGTCCTAAATAGTTCCAAATTTGTCCAAAATATGGCTAAAACTTTCCAAAAAGACTCCAAATATGACCAAAAAGACTGAAGATTTGTCCAAAGTTACATTACTCCAAATTAGACCAAAATCACCTCAAAACTTTCCAAAAAGACTCAAGATTTGTCAAAAATAACTCCAAATTTGACCAAAATGACTTGAAATTCATTCAGAACTATCCCAAAACTTTTCAAAATTACTCAAAATTTGTCTAAAATCACCCCAAAACCCCCAAATTTACTGTATGTTCAGTTTTTACAATTCAAATTCAAGTTCTTGAAATTCCGACTCCAGTGAGGATCCAACAGAATTCACCTGAATTCAGTTCCTAATTCACTGGAATACAGTTTCAATGGAGTAAATTCAAACTGTTCTTACTTTTATAAAAGCTGAGAAATTCAAGTGCAGATATAACACATTTAGATTGTGTTTGTAAAGACTGAATGTTGAGGGATAGAGTGTTGGGGAGATGAGCTGGTAGAGAAGCTGAAGGTCAGTCGCATGTAGCCCTTCATCCTTCTTCTGCATCTTTGGTTTCCTCCACATGACTCCACCCAAACCGCTGGGGGGCTCCTGAATGTATCATCCCTTCCTCAAGTGCTGTACGGTATCGTCCTCCTCAGACCTTCCTCCTCCAGGTCTTTCACCCTACTGTTGTCTTCATTTGTGGGCACCAAAAAATATTGTTTCCTTGTCTGAAAAAAATTCAGCAAAAAAATTCGCCAAATTTCTGAAAATTTGCAAAACCTTCAGGAACAAAATTCCGATAATTCCTTAAAGGTTTCCCTTAAAAGTTTTATGTAAAAAAAAAATAAAAAAAAATCCCCCAAATTTGGCAAGAAAATTCTTGTAAATATTTCAAAAAATGAATAAAAATCTTCCAAAAGAATCCTAAAAATATCTAAAGTGATTCCATATATATCAGTAAAACTTCTCATATTTTCTTTAAGAACATTCACATAAAAATCAACCAAAATCCAGTGAAATTCACTGGATTTTGGTTGATTTTTTGTGAATGTTCTTAAACATTTTTAACATTTTTTTCCACCAAAAAATGTTCAAAGATTTCCCAAAAATGTTGAAAATGTGGACATCAGAAGTTTCACTGTGAAATTTTTTTTTTCCCACGTTTTCAAACTTTAAAACGGGTTGATTTTGACCTGCAGGACGACACGAGGGTTAAAGTTGTTCCTGGTTCCTGCAGACCTTGGTCCTCCTTGTAGATACTTTTTATTTCTAGCAGGTTTCTTTCTGTTCTTCTCCACTCAGAGTTTTTTAGAGGCAGCAGTAGGTGTGATGATGTTACTTCATGTGTTTCTCTTCTTCTAACTGCCATGAAGACTGATTTGTATGAAGCAATAAGTTCTTTTCTTCTCGTTGGGGTTGTCTCATGTTGTGGGATTCTTCCCTCAGTTGGTTTCTGTTCACAAAAGGACTCTTTCCTGCTTTGTTGTCATTCAGATGTGTTCTGTAAAGGTTCATATATCCTCTATACAGTAATCCGTCTGTCCGTGTGCTGATCCAGTAACCAGTAAGAAATAAAGACTAAGTCACGTCAGTCTGAGGCGTCGCTTCTTCTTCTAACCTCCACAGATGAAACCTTTCCTTCATGTCTTTCATATTCATAATCATATGGATGTCTACGTGGTGTACTGCAAACGACGTTGGCTTTATAGACAATTGGAGCTCTTTCTGGGGAAAACCTGGTCTGATTAGGAGAGACGGCATCCATCCCACTTTGGCTGGTGCAGCTCTCATTTCTAGAAATATGGCTGATTTTATTAGAACTCCTAAAGCATGACAACCCAGAGTTCAGACCAGGATGCAGAGTTGTAGTCTTCCACACCTCTCTGCAGTTTCCTCTCAGCTGTCACCCTCCAGTAAATGACTTAGCTTTATTGAGACTGTGTCTGTCCCCCGACCACAAAAATTTAATAAATTAAGCAAATCAAAAATAAACAAAACACATAGTAACCATAAAAATCTAATTAAAATTAATACCACTATTTCAACTGAGCAAAGAAACAGGACAATTAAATGTGGTCTGTTAAATATTAGATCTCTCTCATCTAAATCTCTGTTAGTAAATGATTTGATAACTGATAACCAGATTGATTTGTTCTGTTTGACTGAAACCTGGTTGCAGCAGGAAGAATATGTTAGTCTAAATGAATCAACTCCTCCTAGTCATACTAACTGTGATGTTCCTCCAATCACAGGCCAAGGAGGAGGAGTGGCAGCAATTTACCTCTCTAGCTTAAAAATGAACCAGAGACCTAAACCTAGTTACAGTTCATTTGAAAATCTTACTCTCAGTCTCTCTCATCCAGATTTAAAAGCTCAGAAACCAGTTTTATTTGTTGTTGTATATCGTCCTCCTGCTCCTTACTCTGAGTTTTTATCTCAATTCTCAGACTTTTTATCTGATTTAGTGCTCAGCTCAGATAAAGTCATTATTGTGGGTGACTTCAACATTCATGTTGACGTGGACAGTGACAGCCTTACGACTGCTTTTAATTCAATATTAGACTCAATTGGGTTTTCTCAACATGTAAATAAACCAACTCATAGTTTTAATCATACCCTTGACCTCGTTCTGACTTATGGCATAGAAATCAAACAGTTAACAGTATTTCCCCACAACCCTCTTCTTTCTGACCATTTTATGATAACATTTCAATTTACAACAATAGATTGTATAGGAGTTAAGAATAAATATCATTACAGTAGATGTCTGTCTCACAATTTGGTGACTAAATTTAAGGAAATAATACCCTCTCTATTTAGTCCAGCACCACTTACTGATATAATGGAAGGGAAATATTATAATTTTACCCCCACAGAAGTGGATTATATTGTTAATAATGCTGCAGCCTCACTGCGTACAACACTTGATAGTGTTGCACCTGTAAAAAAGAAAGTTCTATCTCAGAGAGGACCTGCTCCTTGGTAGAATTCCCAGCTGTGGACTTTAAAGCAGGCGTCCCGAAAGCTGGAAAGGAAGTGGTACTCCACTAATTTAGAGGAAGTCTATGTAGCTTGGAAAAAAAGTCTAGTAATTTATAAAAAAGCTCTTGGTAATGCCAGGACAACATATTATTCATCTTTAATAGAGGAAAACAAGAACAACCCCAGGTTTCTCTTCAGCACTGTAGCCAGGCTGACAAAGAGTCAGAGCTCTGTTGAAACTTGTATTCCTTTAGCTTTGAGCAGTAACAACTTCATGAGCTTCTTTACAAATAAAATTATTACGATTAGAGAAAAAATTACTCTGGCCCTTCCGGCAAATGTCACAGATGTATCATCGAGTACAGATACTTTAGAATTGGCTGTAAGACCAGATGGATATTTAGAATTTTTCACCCCCATACATCTCTCTGAACTCATTTCAATAGTTTCTACATCCAAACCATCAACATGTCTTTTAGATCCTATCCCAACTAGACTGTTCAAGGAGGCTTTACCTTTAATTAATTCCTCAATGTTAGATCTGATTAATCTCTCTCTAGTAACAGGCTATGTACCACAGGCTTTTAAGGTTGCTGTAATCAAACCTTTACTTAAAAAGCCCACTCTAGATCCAGATGTTTTAGCCAACAATAAACCAATTTCCAACCTCCCATTTCTCCTAAAATTCTGGAAAGAACAGTTGCAAATCAATTATGTGAACATTTACAAAGGAATAGCTTGTTTGAAGAGTTTCAGTCAGGCTTCAGAGTGCATCATAGCACAGAAACAGCTCTGGTGAAAGTTACTAATGACCTTCTCATAGCGTCAGATAATGGACTGGTCTCTATACTTATTTTATTGGACCTTAGTGCAGCATTCGATACAATCGACCACAAACTTTTATTACATCGACTAGAACATTCTATTGGCATTAAAGGGACAGCACTGGACTGGTTTAAATCCTACTTATCAGACAGGTTCCAGTTTGTGCATGTCAACAATGACTCTTCTGAGCATACTAGGGTTAATCATGGAGTTCCTCAGGGTTCTGTCTTAGGACCAATACTGTTCACATTATACATGCTTCCCTTAGGCAATATTATTAGGAAGCACTGTATTAATTTCCATTGTTACGCTGACGACACTCAATTGTATTTATCTATGAAGCCAGATGAAACTAATCAGCTAGCTAGACTGCAAGATTGTCTTAAGGACATAAAGACCTGGATGACCTATAATTTCTTACTACTAAATTCAGACAAGACTGAAGTCATTGTATTTGGCTCCAAACATCTTAGAGAATTGCTTTCAAAGCATATAGTTACTCTGGATGGCATTACATTGGCTTCCAGTACTACTGTGAGGAACCTCGGTGTTATCTTTGACCAGGACATGTCCTTTAACTCGCACATAAAACAAATCTGTAGGACTTCCTTTTTCCACCTGAGAAATATTGTGAAAATCAGGAACATCCTGTCTCAGAGTGATGCAGAAAAACTAGTCCATGCATTTGTTACTTCTAGGCTTGACTACTGTAATTCCTTATTATCAGGTTGTCCCAATAGCTCTCTGAAACATCTACAGCTGATCCAAAACACTGCAGCCAGAGTACTGACGATAGTTAGCAAGAGAAATCATATTTCTCCTATATTGGTTTCTCTTCATTGGCTCCCTGTTAAATCTAGAATAGAATTCAAAATCCTTCTTCTGACATATAAAGCTCTTAACAACCAATCTCCATCATATCTTAAAGACCTGATAGTACCATATTATCCTAGCAGAACTCTTCGCTCTCAGACTGCAGGCTTACTTGTTGTTCCTAGAATCTCTAAAAGTAGAATGTGAGGCAGAGCCTTCAGTTATCAGCTCCTCTCCTGTGGAACCAGCTCCCAGTTTGGGTTCCGGAGGTGGACACCCTCTCTAATTTTAAGACCAGGCTTAAAACCTTCCTTTTTGACAAATCTTATAGTTAGGACTGACTGGGGGACCCTGAGGGGGTCAGCTGGAGTCTTCCTCTTGGACGTCCCTTAGTTCTGCCCCTAGTTCTGCTGCTACAGGCCTAGGCTGCTGGAGGACCTCTCTGGATGCACTGAGCCCTTCTCTATCTACCATTATATTTAATATATATATACCATTATTGCATTACACTCACTCTGTTTCTCCCTGTGTCCTTTCTCCGAGTGTCCCTGATCCCAGAGCTGGATGCTTCAGATCTGTGGTGGTTCTCCCACCAACTGGCCTAATCTCCATCTGTGGGATGCTGCTGCTGCTGACCTTCCTCCAGCCCACTGCTTCCAGCTGCCCATTTCCATCAATCTACTCTGCATCACCCTCACTATACTTGATTTGCTCATCTACTTACTGTTTGAATGTTACTACCAGCTATATATGTAGTATATTTATTACAGAGCCGTACATCAGAACAGTAAACTATGAATCAATTTCCATGTTAGCTTCTACTCTGTATGTATCATCTATCTGATCATACATGTATCCAACTGTGTGTTATATGTTCCTTGTTCCCCACCCCCCCTTCTCCCATCCCTCCACCTCTACCTCTTCCCCTCTACCGCTACCCCTCTATCTCTACCTCTTCTGTCCCTCTCAACCCGTCCGGCCAGCAGCAGATGGGTCCCCCCACATTAGAGCCGGGTTCTGCTCGAGGTTTTTCCTGTTTTTCCTGCCACTGTCTCCTTAGGGCTGCTCTGGGGTTCATATGGGTTCTGGAAAACATCTTGAGACAATTTGACTGTAATTGGCGCTATATAAATAAAATTGAAATGAATTTAACCAAATATTAACATTCCTGTTTATGATCCAGCAGATTTAGTCATATTCCTAGTAGAACTTTCATAAATCTATGAAAGAATCAAAGTTCATGATTGTTTTAGTGACAGAGATTCATGTTTCAATGGTTCCATCATAAATCCAGATTCTAGGAGTCACTGGAGACTCAGACTGATGATAAACATGGACTTTATAGAAGGATGGAAGCAATGTAGAACACAATGTAGCATTAGAACACAGGAGTGATGGTTGCTGGAAATGTTCCTCTGTACCTCTATGGAGATATTCCATTAAAAATCAGCTGTTTCTAGCTAGAATAGTCATTTACCACATTAACGATGTCTAGACTGGATTTATCCTTCATTTAATGTTATCTTCTTTGGAAATAACTTCTTTTCTTTCAACAACAAGGACATTTCTAAGAGACCCCAGACTTTTGAACAGTAGTGTATAAATATATAAATACCCAATAGTACCATCTAAACGTCTGTATTTCAGACTAATTAGCAGCTCATCATTAGGACTGGACTCCACCACATTAACTCTGAACATGATGATGTTGTTTCTAAATGATCCTGAGCTTCTGTTTAAAGTTTAGTTTGGTTAAAAAAACATTTTTATTTTGGAAAACATTAAGTTAAACACTCACCGTGTTTCCTTCGGTGATCCTGTCAGAGGAAAAGACATCAGTAATAAAATTAAAGTGGAGGAAAACTCTGAGTCTTTAGGTACATTTAAGAAACAAACTGTTCTGATGTTTATTAAAGACAAAAACAAAACTCCCATCTTTTAATATGTGATTATTGTGGTTTTATTGAGATTTTAGTTTTGTCACAACAAACGTAAGTCAGCTGTTAACATTTATTCTTTAAGTTTAACATTTATTCTTCAATCGGTGCCGTGATGCTTCCTGCTGGCAGCGCTCTGACATCACGGAGCTGTGACATCAGAATGGTGCTGTGACATCAGAGCAGTGCTGTGACATCAGAGCGGAGCTGTGACATCATCAGTAGTGGGCCTGGTAGGCCAGCAGGTATCCATCGTTGTACATGTAGATCTGCCTGTTGGTGGGGTTGTAGCTCACACTGGACACTCCTTTGGCGATCTTCTCCAGCGGCAGTGCCAGCGAGTTGTCCTCTCTGCCCGTGGCCGTGTCGAAGGCGTAGAACACCTCCTCGCGGTGCTCGTCCACGTAGCGGGTGGCGTACAGCACGCCGCACGCCATGAAGGCGTTGCTGGCCGCCTTCTTGAACAGCCTCGTCCTCCACGTCTGCGTCACATTCAGACTCTCGGCCTCGGCGTCCCAGACCAGCCGGCTGGCTGCCAGGTTGCCGTGGTTACCCACGGTGGCGTACAGCGCCCACAGGCCCGTCTCGTCCGCCTCCACGTCCACGTCGCTGTTGGACCGGCAGTCGTAATAGCAGTAGGGGAACTTGTTGTTGAAGCCGGCGCCCGGCAGCGCCACCCGATGGACCCGCCGGGTGTTCAGGTCGTAGCGGCAGACTTCGGCAGAGCGGTAGCAGTGGTAGTACAGCGCCTCGCCGTACAGGACGCCGCCCGGACCCTCCACGGTGCTGGGGTCGCTGTAGGAGGAGGCCACGGTGAAGTCCCGGTGGTTAGAAGAGGACATGAAGTCCTGGTAGGTCTGGTAAACCCGCAGCATGTTGGTCCAGATGTGGCTGCTGAGCAGAGGCTGAACCCAGTAGAGGTTCTTCTGGACCTCGCTGCTCATCTGGGCCTGTTTGCCCCAAGAACCAGAGATGTAGCTCTTACCCTGGGGAACCACTTTAGTGGTGACCGGATCACTGATGCTCCGGATCAGCCCTTTGAGGCAGTACCTGTCCACACCTGGAACACAGGGAGGAGCTAGTGAGTCACATGACCAGCAGGGGGAGCAGCTAGTGGGTCACATGACCAGCAGGGGGAGGAGCTAGTGAGTCACATGACCAGCAGGGGGAGCAGCTAGTGAGTCACATGACCAGCAGGGGGAGCAGCTAGTGGGTCACATGACCAGCAGGGGGAGCAGCTAGTGGGTCACATGACCAGCAGTGGGAACAGCTAGTGAGTCACATGACCAGCAGGGGGAGCAGCTAGTGGGTCACATGACCAGCAGCGGGAGCAGCTAGTGGGTCACATGACCAGCAAGGGGAGCAGCTAGTGAGTCACATGACCAGCAGGGGGAGCAGCTAGTGAGTCACATGACCAGCAGGGGGAGCAGCTAGTGAGTCACATGACCAGCAGGGGGAGCAGCTAGTGAGTCACATGACCAGCAGGGGGAGCAGCTAATGAGTCACATGACCAGCAGGGGGAGCAGCTAATGAGTCACATGACCAGCAGGGGGAGCAGCTAGTGAGTCACATGACCATGGTACCTCTGTAGTCTGCAGGGATGGACTTGCAGGACTCCACGTTGTTCTTCAGGAGACGGAGTTTCTCTCTGACAGTCTTCATGTTCACTGAGTCTGAAGTTTGCATCCTGATGACATCAGAATGCAGTTTATCCACCTAACAGACACACACACACACACACACACACACACACACACACACACACACACACACACACACACACATTTACTGACATCATATTTTGTCTGTTTGTGTCAATTTATGTTGTTGTGTAGTACCTGTGTGTACAGCGTGTGTGTGTCTGTGTGTACCTGTGTGTACAGCGTGTGTGTGTCTGTGTTGTTCAGCTGCTTGTGTAGCTCCCTGATGTGTGTCTCCAGCTGCTGCAGCTCGTGGTCCAGCTGTCTGAGGGTCAGCTCTGTGTACAGGCCCTGGTGCTGCAGGTACTGGTGGGGCTGCAGCCGCTTCCACACCTCCACAACCTGAGCCTCCATCTGAGGGAGCCGCTGCCGGGACAGCGCCACCTGCAGGACACACCGCAGTGATGCTGGTACTGCGTCTGAATGATGCTCTGATCTACAGATACTGTACAGAAGTACACACTGTGGGTACTTGTACTTCAGTCAGTGAGAAAAACTTCTTTAAAGTATTTATTTAAATTTACACCAAATAGTCGCTGGGAGGTCCAGACACTGGAACATAGAACCAGAATCTGTGTGAAGAACCCAGTAGGTTCATCTGAACATCTTTCACAAGGGACCATTTAGAGAAGGACATTTTATTTTGAAAAGCCTGCACATTTTAGAGTCCTTTTATTTTGGTAGTGTATTTACCCTGATGCATCTGTTAACATTTTTCAGCTAACTAGATGCTTTTACTTTAAAAATCCCCCACACATGAACTTCCTTCCTTGAGCCTTGTTTGAGTTTTGTTCCTTTTTAAAGAAATAAACTAAAACATGCAGCTGATACCAGGAGAGATTCTTATTTTGAAGTTTAACCCAACACACATGGAGCCTCTGAACACTCTGGTGTTGGTCTGGAACCTGTTAGAACAGGTTAGGAATGTTTTAGAACCTAATGGAACCTAATAGAACCCGAACGTTCTCTGTTTTATTACAGTTTGTCTCCGTTCTGTTGTTCTGTGTCTCGTCTTGTTTTAAAGAAAGTTCTATCTCAGAGAGGACCTGCTCCTTGGTAGAATTCCCAGCTGCGGACTTTAAAGCAGGCGTCCCGAAAGCTGGAAAGGAAGTGGTACTCCACTAATTTAGAGGAAGTTTATGTAGCTTGGAAAAATAGTCTAGTAATTTATAAAAAAGCTCTTCGTAATGCCAGGACAACATATTATTCATCTTTAATAGAGGAAAACAAGAACAACCCCAGGTTTCTCTTCAGCACTGTAGCCAGGCTGACAAAGAGTCAGAGCTCTGTTGAACCTTGTATTCCTTTAGCTTTGAGCAGTAACAACTTCATGAGCTTCTTTACAAATAAAATTATTACGATTAGAGAAAAAATTAATCTGGCCCTTCCTACAAATGTCACAGATGTGTCATCGAGTACAGATACTTTAGAATTGGCTGTAAGACCAGATGGATATTTAGAATTTTTCACTCCCATACATCTCTCTGAACTCATTTCAATAGTTTCTACATCCAAACCATCCACATGTCTTTTAGATCCTATCCCAACTAGACTGTTCAAGGAGGCTTTACCTTTAATTAATTCCTCAATGTTAGATGTGATTAATCTCTCTCTAGTAACAGGTTATGTACCACAGGCTTTTAAGGTTGCTGTAATCAAACCTTTACTTAAAAAGCCCACTCTAGATCCACATGTTTTAGCCAACAATAGACCAATTTCCAACCTCCCATTTCTCTCCAAAATTCTGGAAAGAACAGTTGCAAATCAATTATGTGAACATTTACAAAGGAATAGCTTGTTTGAAGAGTTTCAGTCAGGCTTCAGAGTGCATCATAGCACAGAAACAGCTCTGGTGAAAGTTACTAATGACCTTCTCATAGCGTCAGATAATGGACTGGTCTCTACACTTATTTTATTGGACCTTAGTGCAGCATTCGATACAATCGACCACAAACTTTTATTACAGCGACTAGAACATTGTATTGGCATTAAAGGGACAGCACTGGACTGGTTTAAATCCTACTTATCAGACAGGTTCCAGTTTGTGCATGTCAACAATGACTCTTCTGAGCATACTAGGGTTAATCATGGAGTTCCTCAGGGTTCTGTCTTAGGACCAATACTGTTCACATTATACATGCTTCCCTTAGGCAACATTATTAGGAAGCACTGTATTAATTTCCATTGTTATGCTGACGACACTCAATTGTATTTATCTATGAAGCCAAATGAAACTAATCAGCTAGCCAGACTGCAAGATTGTCTTAAGGAAATAAAGACCTGGATGACCTATAATTTCTTACTACTAAATTCAGACCAGACTGAAGTCATTGTATTTGGCCCCAAACATCTTAGAGAATTGCTTTCAAAGCATATAGTTACTCTGGATGGCATTACATTGACCTCCAGTACTACTGTGAGGAACCTCGGTGTTATCTTTGACCAGGACATGTCCTTTAACTCGCACATAAAACAAATCTGTAGGACTTCCTTTTTCCACCTGAGAAATATTGTGAAAATCAGGAACATCCTGTCTCAGAGTGATGCAGAAAAACTAGTCCATGCATTTGTTACTTCTAGGCTTGACTACTGTAATTCCTTATTATCAGGTTGTCCCAATAGCTCTCTGAAACATCTACAGCTGATCCAAAATGCTGCAGCCAGAGTACTGACGGGAGTTAGCAAGAGAAATCATATTTCTCCTATATTGGTTTCTCTTCATTGGCTTCCTGTTAAATCTAGAATAGAATTCAAAATCCTTCTTCTGACATATAAAGCTCTTAACAACCAATCTCCATCATATCTTAAAGACCTGATAGTACCATATTATCCTAGCAGAACTCTTCGCTCTCAGACTGCAGGCTTACTTGTTGTTCCTAGAATCTCTAAAAGTAGAATGTGAGGCAGAGCCTTCAGTTATCAGCTCCTCTCCTGTGGAACCAGCTCCCAGTTTGGGTTCTGGAGGTGGACACCCTCTCTAATTTTAAGACCAGGCTTAAAACCTTCCTTTTTGACAAAGCTTATAGTTAGGGCTGACTGGGGGACCCTGACGGGGTGAGCTGGTGTTTTCATTTGCAAAACTGACTTCCCCTCTTGATGTCCCTTTAGTTTGCCCCTAGTTCTGCTGCTATAGGCCTAGACTGCTGGGGAACCTCTCTGGATGCACTGAGCCCTTCTCTAACTACCTATGTATTTACTATATATACCATTATTGCATTACATTCACTCTGTTTCTTTCTGTGTTCTTCCTCCGAGTGTCCCTGATCCCAGAGCTGGATGCTGGATGCTTCAGATGTGTGGTTGTGTTTTATGGTCCTTGTGTCCCACCCCCACCTCTCTATCTCTATCCCTCTATCTGTATCCCTCTATCTCTACCTCCCTACCTCTTCTGTACCTCTCAACCCACCCGGCCAGCAGCAGATGGGTTCCCCCACATTAGAGCCGGGTTCTGCTCGAGGTTTTTTTTCCCTGTTAAAAGGGTGTTTTCCTGCCACTGTCTCCTTAGGGCTGCTCTGGGGGTTCAGGCATATGGGTTCTGTAAAGCGTCTTGAGACAATTTGACTGTAATTGGCACTATATAAATAAAATTGTATTGAATTGAATTGAATTAAATCAATTCCAGTTTCTTTAAATAAAATCCTTCTTATCCGTCATTAATCAGTGATATTAATATGACGTGCTTCTCCTGCTGGGTCCGTGGTTCTACCTGTTCCTGCATCCGTTCCAGAGAACCCTGGCAGGCGTCCACCTCCTCCAGGACCGACTCAAACTTCACGGCCGGAAACGTCCACATGGTGGAGTTCACTCTGCAGACACACGAGCCGTTCTTCCTGAGGCCCGGAACCCGCTGAGAACCGGCACTGAGCTGCAGAACCAAAACAGAACCCACAGAACCGGGTCAGTCCAGAACCTTCATTTGGACTCTCTGAGATTGCAGACACTAAATCAGACCTTATTAATCCCACAGCGGTGATGTTTGTAGGAGTGTAGGAATATTCACCAAACATCTAAACCACAGTCAGTCCATAACAATAATACTGTGCAGATTCTGTTAACTGTGGAGAACTTAAAGGTATAAACATCACGTTTAGCTGAGGTTCAGTAGAGAACATAAAGGTAGAAAACATGTTTAGCTGAGGTTCTGTGGAGAACATAAAGGTAGAAAACATCATGTTTAGCTGAGGTTCTGTGGAGAACATAAAGGTAGAAAACATCATGTTTAGCTGAGGTTCTGTGGAGAACATGGACATGACGAAGGACTCACGGTGTTGCACAGCAGCAGCAACAGCAGCAGCATCGTGTTGAAGTTCCTCAGATGAACAAACTTGTTCTCCTCGCCGCCGAACCTTAAAAACAGCCGACAGAAATAAAATATTGAAGTGAGGAGTTTCACAGCTGCTGCGGTGCGACAGCTTCACTGATCTACTTCCTTCATAGAGATAATTATTACTTCATTTCCCTTTTGTTGTATTTCTGCAGAGTGAATCATATGTTAAAAAAATATATATATATATTTAAGTTTGGGTCAAGAACCTGTTTTAAACTCATCAGGAAACATTCATGTGGAAAATAAATCAGAAAAACTACACAAAGATTCCTGGCAGCTCTTTACCCGGTAGTTCTCCTTGAATTTAAACATTTTTCTGTTAGTCTCACAGAGGAAAAAGGAAAACACAACTTTATAATTATTATATCTAGAATGAAAAACTGCACATTTTCTGTTATATAAAGATTAGATAAATCCATAAAAGAAAAAAGACTGGAGAGGGAGGCCACCAAGATTCCTATGACTCCTCTGAAGGAGTTAAATCTGGACTAGAGTTCACCAGAAGACATCATGGAAGAAGGTTCTTTGGTCTGAGGAGACCAGGATGGAGCTTTATGTCAGACTAGATGATGTTTCATGGACACCAAACACTGAACATCATCACAAACACACCATCCCCACTGTGAAGCACGGTGGAGGCAGCATCATGAAGCACGGTGGTGGCAGCATCATGATGTGAAGCACGATAGTGGCATCATCATAATGTGAAGCACGGTGGTGGCGGCATCATTATATGAAGTACGGTGGTGGCAGCATCATGGTGTTCCTCAGCAGCAAGTCCTGGAAGGCTGGTAAAGGTAGAGGTTGAATCAAATCAGGAGGAGAACCTGATACCGTCTGAGGAGAACTTGGAGAAGATCGGTATTTTTGTGCTTCAACCAGTAAAATGTTGAGTGAAATTTAACTCTTCCAGAGTTTGAAGCCTGAGTTCTGGATGAAACGCGTGAAGATGATGAAGTCTGTAGAGCAGGCAGGCAGGGTTGTTGTGGTTCAGATGAAGAAGTTGTTGCTTAGATTCTGAACAAACACAAACCACAGAATTAAACATTCAGCTTCTGACTAATCGGGGTTTTCTTCAGGGTTTATTTTGTGCAGAGTAAAAACTTTCTGTTCCTGAAACCTTTAAAGACGTCTCCAGATGAACGGTGTAGATCTCCTTCAAACACCAAACAAAAGCTCCGACCTGCTGGAGCTGTTTGGACCAGAAGGAACTTCACCTGATGGCTGTTTCTGTTTCAAAGCAGTAGTTTGGTCCATCAGGCTCCAGAAACACAGTAGAGTTTATGATCACTGGTTCAGTCAGAGTCGGTGCTGGAACACCTCGAGGAGCTGCTTGGTTCTGACCCACTTTGGTTCTAGAAGCACTGAAGAAGAACCAGCTTCATCCTGGTCACAGCTGCCGTCTTTGTCCTTCATCCTGAAATTACCCGAGAAACTGTAAAGTTCACAACCAGCAGTTTATGATGCTCTGAGTTCACCAGAAACACAGCGGAGAAAAGTTTTAATGAAGGTCTGCAGTAAAAGAATTGGTTCTGCTGCAGCCGGAACCAGAAGACCCGTTTCCAGTCCAAATTCACTTCATTACATCCTGATAAAAGCTCAGAATTCAAACCCTGCTCAGACATCCAACATCTGGAGCAAAGATTACTGACCACAAAACACTGAACATCGTCACAAACACATCATCCCCACTGTCTAGCACGGTGGTGGTAGCATCATGAACTGAAGTATGGAGGTGGTAGCATCATGAACTGAAGTATGGAGGTGGCAGCATCATGAACTGAAGTATGGAGGTGGTAGCATCATGAACTGAAGTATGGAGGTGGTAGCATCATGAACTGAAGTATGGAGGTGGTAGCATCATAATGTGAAGCACGGTGGTGGCAGCATCATAATGTGAAGCACGGTGGTGGCAGCATCATGAACTTAACCAACTCATTGAACCATAATTATGAAAATTACCTCATGAGGCTGAAGTTTTGAACCTGTCAAAATAAACATAGCTAACGTGGCTAACCAAGCTAACCAAGCTAATATTCTGCCAGTTGTATATTTTTATTTTCTGCATCTTGTTGTTTGGTTTTTGTCTGCTTTATGTTCTATGATGGTGATTTTATCGGATAAAATCACCATCATAGAACATAAAGCAGTTTCTGTCACAAAAAAGCTAGTGGTGGGATGCGATTTAAAAAAATATTCTAATTAATTACAGGCTTTGTAATTAATTAATCGCAATAATTGCAGTTTTGTCAAATAGCAATATTTGACACAATAAGTGAAGCTTTTCAATTCAAATAAAATTGTGGTTGACAGTTGAATCAATGAATAGACATATACGTGTTTATAATTTAAAATTTATTTTTAAAAAAAGGAAAATGGGACATAAAGAAAAAGTGATTTTGATTACTTAAAGCCTGAATTTAGTTGTTTTGTCCACTGTATGGCACATAAAATCAGCATAAGTAGTTCAAGGAGCTTCAGAAAGTTGAAAATCCAGAGATTCATTCTGTTTTCATCTTTTCTGGGTCTGATAAATGGTGTAATTTTGATGTTTCTTTTTATAGGAATATTTTTATTTATGTAATTTTTTATAAACAAAAATTTTATAATTAAGTTATTAAAAGAGATATTTTTGTTGTTTAGGTTATTCCTCCTCCAAGGAGGCAGAGCCTCGACGGAGTAAAAACTTATACCACAAAAATGTTTCATTTCTATTTATCTGCATTTTTCATCTGTCTGCTACATTCACAGATTACTGCAAATCTAAGTGCAATTATAGCGATTTTATTCAACATTGTAAGACTTTCTGTAAACTCGAGCACTGTCTAGAAAAGTGGTCTATTATGGGATGGCTACACCGTTAGCCGTTAGCATGACTCGTAGCTAACGTTAGCTCTGGTGCTAACAGCAACATGTTTTACATTGAGGTGATACCGTCGCCTTGAAGTGACGCAGTGATCAGAAAACTCTTTGTTGTACAATTTACACACAACCAGGCTTTTATCCAAGCTGCCATCAGGAAGATTTTTAAAAGAAAACTTTCTGTCCAACAAGCTCAATCTGGTCTTCCTTCACTGTTCACCAGTGCCTGACTTCACTCAGTACTTCCTGTGCTTCTTCTTCATGGCTACAAACAGACTTTAGGTTCATTACCGCCACCTACTGGGCTGGAGTGTTCATCAGAGTTACCGGTGTACCAGAAATGAGGGAACTGAGGAGGGTGCAATTAATTGCATCATTATGCTTAACGCGTTAATTTTTTGGCGGTAATTAATTAATCGAAATTAACTCGTTAAAGTCCCAGCCCTAAAAAAACTACTTTTTAGTTTTCAAAAATTACAAAAATTACTTCAGATCTGAACAAAATTACTCCAAATTTGACCAAAAAGGACTCAAAATTTGTCCTAAATCAATCCAAGATTTTCCAAAAAAAGACTCAAAATTCTTCCAAAATACTCCAAATTTGACCAAGAGGATTTAAGATGTCTCAGAATAACTCCAAATTTGTCATGCCTGCTGCTGCAGGTTCTAGATAGGGCTCCGCCTTCCCCCCGCCTTTTTGTTTTCCTTTTTAGGTGTGCTTGGCACAGAGGCTGCGGCTGCAGGTGATGACTATCTGCAATCAGCATCAGCAGAAGCAGGAGCAGGTGGATCAGAGCCAATCGGGATTCTACTTCACTACAATAAAACCAGACACCACTCATCACTCTACGCTGGACTGTGAATGATACCAGTCAGTCTTTGACTCATTCTATCCTGCCTCCGTTTCTTGAAGAATCTCTGTAACCTGTATTTCTGTTTCTCCTTAGTCTGGACTGCCACCCGCTCATGCACAAGCTGCTGCTGTTTCCTGGACTCACCTGGCTTCCTGGTCTCCACAACTCGCCAGCCGCCATCATCATCCCTCAGCCCAGTTACCCCCTCTAGACACTCACCTGGCTCATCTACCTCTCTCCACTGCCACCTCTCACGATTCCCTCCTTCCTCATGCCTGCCGTCGTAGCCTCCAACCACTAGCCACACACCCAGCCTTCTCCAGCCATACACCCAGCCTTCTATTAAATTCAATTCAATTCAATTTTATTTATATAGTGCCAATTACAGTCAAATTGTCTCGAGACGCTTTACAGAACCCATATGCCTGAACCCCCAGAGCAGCCCTAAGGAGACAGTGGCAGGAAAACACCCTTTTAACAAGGAAAAAAACCTCAAGCAGAACCCGGCTCTTTATGTAGGGAGACCCATCTGCTGCTGGCCGGGTGGGTTGAGAGGGACAGAAGAGGTAGAGAGGTAGAGATAGAGGGATGGAGGTAGAGGGGAAGAGATGGAGAGGTGGGGTGGGACACAAGGACCATAAAACACAGCCACACATCTGAAGCATCCAGCATCCAGCTCTGGGACCAGGGACACTCGGAGAAAGGACACAGAGAGAAACAGAGTGAGTGTAATGCAATAATGGTATATATATATATTAAATATAATGGTAGATAGAGAAGGGCTCAGTGCATCCAGAGAGGTCCTCCAGCAGCCTAGGCCTGTAGCAGCAGAACTAGGGGCAGAACTAAGGGACGTCCAAGAGGAAGACTCCAGCTGACCCCCTCAGGGTCCCCCAGTCAGTCCTAACTATAAGATTTGTCAAAAAGGAAGGTTTTAAGCCTGGTCTTAAAATTAGAGAGGGTGTCCGCCTCCAGAACCCAAACTGGGAGCTGGTTCCACAGGAGAGGAGCTGATAACTGAAGGCTCTGCCTCACATTCTACTTTTAGAGAGAAGTTACAGGTCACTTCTCCAAGTAAGCCTGCAGTCTGAGAGCGAAGAGTTCTGCTAGGGTAATATGGTACTATCAGGTCTTTAAGATATGATGGAGATTGGTTGTTAAGAGCTTTATATGTCAGAAGAAGGATTTTGAATTCTATTCTAGATTTAACAGGAAGCCAATGAAGAGAAACCAATATAGGAGAAACATGATCTCTCTTGCTAACTATCGTCAGTACTCTGGTTGCAGCGTTTTGGATCAGCTGTAGATGTTTCAGAGAGCTATTGGGACAACCTGATAATAAGGAATTACAGTAGTCAAGCCTGGAAGTAACAAATGCATGGACTAGTTTTTCTGCATCACTCTGAGACAGGATGTTCCTGATTTTCACAATATTTCTCAGGTGGAAAAAGGAAGTCTTACAGATTTGTTTTATGTGCGAGTTCTCCTGCCATACACCCAGCCTTCTCCAGCCCTCTCCACCCTCGACGTTCCCCCGGCTCTCCTGTCTCCCCTAATCCTGTTCTGTCAGTTAAATCTCAGTCCGTACATTCCAGACTAGCATCAGTTCTTGTTCTGTAGTATTCTGTTAGATTAGTATTGCTCGAGTATCTCCTGTGAGTGTTACCACTGTTTCGTCTGCTGTCTGGTACGTCAGCTTAGCTCGTAAAACTTTGTCTTCTAGTTTCAGGTTAGTATTACAGTCCTTGTATTGTACAGGTAGTAGATCTGAGTATCCCAGTGAGTGCAGCCACTCTTTCATTGTGCACAGTAGAGATCTTGTTGTTGCAGTTATCCATACTTAGTAATCCGAATTTCCTAGTGTGTTTAGTTTCACTTACCTGCCTCGGTGTTTCCTGCAGTGGGTTAGTTATCTTGCTCTGTAGAAGCCTCTTGTATAGTCCGCCAGCCTCTAGAGGCACTATTAGGTTATCTGTACCTGTCGACACCAGGATCCTGGTTCTGCTTCCCGTTGTAGTCGTCCGGTTCTGTTTTGTAGTTCTTGTACCTATTTTCCTTGTAAATAAAACTGCTTTTGCATTCGCTCATCTCCATCTCTTCCCTGCGCCTGAGCCTCACAGAAACCGTAACAAAATTTGACCAAAAAGACTGAAGATTTGTTGAAAATCTCTCCATATTTGACCAAAACTACCCCTAAACTTACCAAAATCACCCCAAAACTTTCCATAAAAGACTCAAGATTTGTCCAAAATTACTCCAAATTTGTCCAAGTCATAAAGTGTTTCTGTCCTCTGTGGTTCTGGTCTGTCGTCTCTGATCAGCATAAAGTTCATTTTTATATTTATTCTCTCTGAGCTTCTTCTAAACATATTTTTAGATTTACTGTCAGTAAATCAGCGTTTCCCTGCATCAGGTAAAATTCCTGCGATGCTGCAAAAAAAAAACCACAAGAAGGGAAGCAACACAGACACACACACACACACACACACACACACACACACACACACACACACACACACACACACACACACACACAGACTCAGTAAAAGCCAGTAGGAGGACCCAGCAGCTGAAGCTGGATGTTGATCTTCATTCTCTGCTCCACCATGAAGCTGCTGCTGCTGCTGGTTCTTCTCTGGACTCTGAGCTGCTCCAGTCTGCAGGTAGAACCTCAGGAAACATTGGTTCTGTTTGGATCTCATCATGAAGCTTCTTCTTCTTCACCTTTCAGGCTCCTTCTCGTGATAAATGCTCCTGTGAGCTGAAGAACTCGGAGAAGGTTTTTCCTCACGACCGGCTGAAGGCGGTGGACAAGAACGCCTCCGACTGCAACAGCAGAGTGACGCCGCAGAAGGTCAGAAGGTTTTAGAACTTTAGAACCAGTAAAATGAAGTGTCTGATTTACTGTAGGACACCAGAAACACAACCAGCCGGAGCCAAACAGCAGAAACTGTTCCACTTTGTTGCATTTCATTTTAAATCCTAAAGGACATTGAGAAAATTAGAACATTTTCTCAGTGAGTCCATAATTAAACACTGAAGCTCACTGATTGCTGATCCTCTGGTTTGTTCTCATTCAAGATTCAAGAACTTTATTGTCATGTTCACAGTAGAATCACAGCAGGTACCCTGAGGAACAAGATCCTTACTTTGCGAACTCCAGTCTGAGAGCCAGTCTGCTGGGGATGATGGTGTGGGATGTTGAGCTGTAATCTATAAACAGCATTAGAACATATGTGTCCTTATTCTGAAGGTGGTAAAGGCTGTGGACCTGTTCTGATGATAGGATCTAATGTGGCTGGGACGGCTGCTGGGATGTGGGACATGACTAACCTTTCAAAGCACTTCATTACTGTTGAAGTGAGTGTGATGGGGCGGTAGTCATCCAGGCAGGTTAGGGTGCTTTTCTTCAGGAGAGGCATTATGGTTGCATGAAGGCCTGATGGCTGGGAGAGGAACAGGTTGAAGATATCAGTAAATACCTCAGCCAGCTCTGAGGAACGGACCTTTAAAGCACAGCCAGGGATGTTGTCAGGGCCAGCTGTTTTCCAGGAGTTAGTCCTCCTCAGAACCCTGCACACCCTCTGCTGGTGGAGTCCCTCTGTGGTGGTTGGTGTTGAAGGTGGTTGGTGTTGAGGTGTTGAAGCGAGCATAGAACTCATAGAATTCTTTCACTCATAGATTCTTCTGATATGGTTTTCGGTGTCTAACTCGTCCCACAGCTTTGAGGAAACTCACATTATCTATGAAGACCTGCTGCTGCGTCAGTAACGGTCTGCTGTGACTTCTAGTAGCAATTAATCATACGGATTTTATGAAATTAGAAAACATTTGTTTGTTAAAAATCTCCATAGAATTGAACAGGAAGTCAGTAGAAGCAGCCATCGTTAGGATCTTGGAGCTTTTCACAAGATTTCACATCAGAAAGTTCATTCCAGCTTTAAACACTTCACTAGACGTGGAACATTGTTCCTCTGAATCCTGTTTTAATGTCAGTCGCAGCTTAAGTCTTCAAAGTAAATGTTTAGAGATGTTAAAGAAGGAAATTTTATTTTGAAACTAATCCCATTATGAAGTTCCTTCTATAAATGACCTGTACTCTAAGAGAGGACAGGTTCTCTATGTGTTTCTGGTTCCTGGCGGATAAACTGATGACGTTTCTGTTCAGGCTGAAGAACTGGAGGTTCTCCTGTTGGGTCTGGACCGCCGTCTGGTTCAGCTCCAAGAAGACGTGTCCGTCCTGGAGAAGGAGGATGATGGAGATCTGTACGGAGTCCTCAGCCTGAACGTCATCCACAACGAGATGACGGAGATCAGACTGCTGCTGGACAAACTCAACACAACCACTGAGGAGCAACACAAGCAGACTGCCGCCACTACACACAGGGTAACACACTCCTACACACACCTCTACACACAGGGTAACACACCTCTACACACACCCCTACACACAGGATAACACACCTCTACACACAGGGTAACACACTCCTACACACAGGGTAACACACCTCTACACACACCCCTACACACAGGGTAACACACCCCTACACACACCCCTACACACAGGGTAACACACCTCTACACACACCCCTACACACAGGGTAACACACCCCTACACACACCCCTACACACAGGATAACACACCTCTACACACAGGGTAACACACTCCTACACACACCCCTACACACAGGATAACACACCTCTACACACAGGGTAACACACCCCTACACACACCCCTACACACAGGGTAACACACCCCGACACACAGGGTAACACACCTCTACACACACCCCTACACACAGGATAACACACTCCTACACACAGGGTAACACACCTCTACACACATCCCTACACACAGGATAACACACCTCTACACACAGGGTAACACACTCCTACACACACCCCTACACACAGGATAACACACCTCTACACACAGGGTAACACACCCCTACACACACCCCTACACACAGGATAACACACCTCTACACACAGGGTAACACACCCCTACACACAGGGTAACACACCCCTACACACAGGGTAACACAACACGACACAAATTACATGAAACTTGGATGAAATTACACAAAAATTGTTACAAAGTTTTCAACATTTGTCAAAAATGTCTCAAAAACTATTGAAAGTGACAACGGATGTCAAAAATTACACTAAATTGTCCCAAAATTATTAAAATTTGTCCAAAAAATGACAAAAATCTTCCACAATGACTCACTATTTCCCCAAAGTATTCTAAAAATGTTCTAAAGGACCTGGATTTTTGTCCAGAATGACTCAAAAACTGTCCAGAATTGGTGAAATCTGGATCATCTTTGGACTGAGACACCTGGATGGATGGAAAACGGATCTGGGGTCAGTTTCACATCCATCCAGGTGAGAACCAGAATATAACATTAAAATGTCCAAAATGACTCAAAAATGATCCATAATTCCAGGAAATGAGTTCAGAATGACATGAAATTTGTCCTAAATGACTCGAAAATGACCCAAAATTACAGGAAATTTGTTGAAAATGAAATGTAAATTGTCCGAAGTTGGTTGAAAATGATCCAGTTTGTGATCATTAATAAAGTTTCTGCAGATCAATAATCAGCTGTTTAAAGACGCTGAGTCTCTGCTGCCATCTAGTGGTGACCACAGGAGATGCAGAACGAATAAAATCACACGAAATAAATCACACTTCAATCATTTCTACCCACTAATATACCATTTATTCATTAGATCTAAGTAATGTTTTATTTTATATGGAGGAACATTTAATTCCACAAACTTAATTACAATAATCAGAAACACTCAGTAGATTTTCAGCTGGTAAAAATCCAGCAGCTCATCAAACCACATTTAATTAATCAGCCTCTATTCAGTTTTAAATCAGCTAACAGAACGTTGGGTTTAATTTACACAGAATATTGAGTTGGTGCAACAGAATTATGTCAAAAATCTAAATAATGTTTGCAAAAGGTTTCTCCAAATCTACAAATGAGATTTTTATGTTTCTTGTTCCACAGTGTAAAAAAAAGACTTGTTTCTCCAAATTTGTCAAAAATCACCCCCAATGTTCCGAAAGACTCGAGATTTGTCCAGAATTACTCCAAATTGGACAAGGATGACAAAAACATAAAAATGTAATGTCTAGATTTGGGGGAAATATGTAAATATAAAATATAAGTCCTTCATAGAAACATCCACTGCAGTCACCTTCATTACTAACTAGTCTTTTTCCTTTGATCTGTGTTTAAACTAAAAATAAAGAAACAAATTCTAAAATGTGGTTTCTGCTTCTGAAAACTGGACTGTTGTTGATTAAATGTTGAAATGGCTTTTCAGATATTTTAAGACTTCTTTACATCCAGTAAAAATCTGAGAAAATAAAGATATTAGGATGTTATTATGATGAACACACCCAAACAAATAGTGAAATCTGTTGACTGAGTTCATATCAAGACATTTAAAAAAACACAGGAAGTTCTCCCTGAAATAAACAACGGTCCACAAGAATCACCAGAAACCATGAATGAAGAAGAAACTCCGACCTAAAGAAACCATCTGCTGGTAGAAGAGTTTATATACAGTTTATAAATAATAATCTAGATGTCAATAGCCTCAAAAATGACAACAACTAGAAAACTATTGAAGAAAATATACTGAAAAGACCATTTGAAACACAAAGAGACACAAAATAACCACAAAGACACAAAGAGACACAAAACCACCACAAAGACACAAAACAACCACAAAGAGACATCAGAGACACAAAACAACCACAAAGACACAAAGAGACACAAAACCACCACAAAGAGACACTAAGAGACACAAAGCAACCACAAAGACACAAAGAGACACAAAACAACCACAAAGACACAAAGAGACACAAAACAACCACAAAGAGACACAAAACAACCACAGAGACCAAGAGACACAAAACAACCACAAAGACACAAAGAGACACAAAACCACCACAAAGACACAAAACAACCACAAAGAGACATCAGAGACACAAAACAACCACAAAGACACAAAGAGACACAAAACCACCACAAAGAGACACTAAGAGACACAAAGCAACCACAAAGACACAAAGAGACACAAAACAACCACAAAGACACAAAGAGACACAAAACAACCACAAAGAGACACAAAACAACCACAAAGAGACACAAAAAACACAGACACAAAATAACCACAAAGACACAAAGAGACACAAAACCCCCAAAAATACACAAAACAACCACAAAGAGACACAAAACAACCACAAAGAGACACGAAGAGACACAAAACAACCACAAAGAGACACCAAGAGACACAAAACAACAACAAAGACACAAACAAACACAAAACAACCACAAAGAGACACCAAGAGACACAAAACAACAACAAAGACACAAACAAACACAAAACAACCACAAAGAGACACCAAGAGACACAAAACAACAACAAAGACACAAAGAGACACAAAACAAATGAAACATGATAAAAGTGGGACGTAAAACGACTAAACCATTGCTGTTGGGTTTCTGAAGATGTCCAGAAGTATCAGACTGGCAGAAGTTCAGAAGGTAAAGTTCATCCTCCTTGACTTGGTTTTAGAGTTTTTACTTTTTGATCTTGTGTTTTATTTTCTCTTTATTTGCTTCTATGATGCTGTGGAACATCTGAAATCATCCAGTCATGAATAAAACGGATGTTCTCGTCTCCCAGCTGACCCAACTGAAGGCTGAGATGGAGGATCTGGAGCAGTTGGACTCCATGGAGGTGGTGAAGCAACGAAGAACTAACCATCGCCTGAGGACCAGCCTCAATCGGTGTCTGGACAAACAGAATGCCACGGTGGCTCCGACCCAGCCTCTGTATGGTGAGTCCAGAACCGTCAGCCCTCAGCACCTGATTGGTTCTGCTGCTTGACTCCAGTGTCTCCTCAGGTACGTGTTCTCAAGGTCCGCTGAAGAATGTCACCGGGCCGTGGATCCAGACGGCCGGAGAGTATCCGGGCTCGTATCCGTACGGTTCCTGGGGTCGGGATCCCAAACCAGAACCTGGGAAGGAGCGCTGGTACTGGATGGTTCCGATGACGTCCAACAACAGACACGCCAACTACGTCCGCCTCTACCACAGTCTGTACAAGCTCATCGGAGGGGAAACCAACATCGGTAAGAACTTCTGGCTGCTTCTTTAACCCTCAGAACCCAAAAACCCAGGCTTAAAAATCCAAAATGACCCAGTTTATCAGCCAGAAACAGTAGAAACAGAAAGAATCGTCCCATTTTCAACTGTACAGCCCTGTAAAAGAACAGACGGCATCAGTCTTCAACCCTTTAGAGACCCTACCTGGACTCAGAGCAGCCAGCTGGTCCAGATAGAAGACAGCAGGTAATGGATGAGCTGAGGTCAGGGATTGGAGGATAAAAAGTCCTGGATCTAAAGGTCCAGTCTCTGGTGGATCAGAACTCCTGGATAGAACTACACCATGGAGACTGAAGAACCAAGAAACTCTGAGGAAAGGTTGTTGAAAAGCATCAGTCAGGATGATACAAGAACATTTAAAGTTCCTGAAGATCTCCTGGAGTCCAGTTAAATCCATCATTAAGAAATGGAAGGAAGATGGAACATGAATAAATCTGACTAGAGCAGGACGTCCTCAAGACCCGAGAGACAAGAGAGGGAGGCCACCAAGTCTCCTATGACTCCTCTGAAGGAGTTCCAGCTTCAGCTGAGATGGAGAAAGTGTTCATAGAAGATTTGTTTTCCAGCAAGAAAATGAGCCAAATACTTTAAAGATGTTAAGGTGAATGTTCTGGAACATTTTTATAGATACTTTAGGAAGGACTCATGAAAAAAATACTAATGACTACCTCATGATTCACTAATATTTTATCTTCTTGCAGCTAACGTCCTGATCTCCTCCTCCAACCCGACCACCAACACCATCCAGGGTCCGAATGTGGTTCTGTACGGAGGATCTTTGTACTACAACTGTTACAACCAGCGTCAAGTTTGTCGATTCCACCTGACCACCAAAACCGTGACCAACGTAAATCTTCCTCAAGGCACCAGGTGAGTCCACCTCAACTCAAAGCAAGACGAACCCTACCATTACCAAGCTCCCAGAGAGTCCCCACATCATGATGCTGCCACCACCGTGCTTCACATCATGATGCTGCCACCACCGTGCTTCACATCATGATGCTGCCACCACCGTGCTTCACATCATGATGCTGCCACCACCGTGCTTCACATCATGATGCCGCCACCACCGTGCTTCACATCATGATGCCGCCACCACCGTGCTTCACATCATGATGCCGCCACCACCGTGCTTCACATCATGATGTCGCCACCACCGTGCTTCACATCATGATGTCGCCACCACCAGCTTCACATCATGATGTTTTCAAATGTTTCCTTTGCTCAGTTGAAACATGACTTGTGTTGTCTGTTCCAGGTATAACTCCAAGGGGAACTTCTGCCACCTGGATGAGTGCTACCCGTACACCGACCTGGACCTGGCCACAGACGAGTCGGGCGTCTGGGTGGTCTACACCACCACCCAGGACTTTGGTAATCTGGTTCTGTCCAAGGTGGAGGAGGGCGAGCCGCCGAAGCTCAACCAAACCTGGCACACTTCAGTCTTCAAGCAGGGGGTGACCAACACCTTCGTGGCCTGCGGCGTGCTCTATGCTACACGCTACGTTAGTAAAGACGTAGAGGAGATCTTCTACTCGTTCGACACGACCACAGGGAAGGAGAGGTTCGACGTTGGCATCTTCGTGAACAAGATGTCCACCAACATCCAGGCCCTGAACTACAGCCCTGTGGACCAGATGCTCTACGCCTACTGTGACTCCAACATGGTCTCCTACAAGGTTCTGTTTGGGTAAACGGATCCTTGTTTCAAAAAAACCTACATTTAAATATCATCTCTGATGTTAATGAGGGGTCAGGAAGTGATGCATGATCAATTTTTCTGGTAATTTCTGATTATATTCATGTGGTTTCATCTTTGTCTTTCAATGTTTTCATTCAATAAATTCACTCCTTTCTGGTGTTTCAGTCGGTGGTGGTGAGCTGAAATTAAACACTTATTTCAGTTTGTTGCTGAGCACAGCTGCTGTCACTCATCTTCCAAGACATAAAACAGAACAAAACAGACAAAACCACAAAAACAGGAAACAAAACGAGATAAACGAGACACAAAACAAGATAAATGAGGCATAAAACGAGACAAACGAGACAGAAATGGACACAAACCAGGAAAAAAATGACAAAAGCAAAGACACAAACTCACACAAAATAAAGATAAATGACTTTAAACACAGATGCAGATAATTGTTTTATTGATTAACATGAATGTTTCCTCCAATAGATTCAGTTTCACTTTAACCTCAGTTTATTAAATAAACGGTTAAACATTAAGTTAGATGGTTGTTTGAGGAGAATATAAAAAATGACACTTGTTGCTAAACTATGATTAATAAATACTCATAAATAGGATTAATGTAGCCCAAAACTTTTATATTCATGTCAAATTAGTCTTTATTTTTAGGCATTATTTGGAAATATACCATAAAACAACCAAAAAGCAGATGTTAGTAATAGTTTGGAACTATTTTTATTGATGTTCATTAAGATTTTTACTATGAATGTTTTTAATTATTAAATCTAAATTTAGTGTGAATTCTTGTTAACTGTTGGTGTTCAGGCAGTAAAATGTTCCATCAGGAGTTTCTAGGATCTTCATGAAGAACCAACATCTGCAGCAGGACGATGGATGAAGTCCAGACTCAGTGGCGCCACCTGCAGGCTGCTGCTGGGAAACACAGCGAAGCTCCCGGTCCACATGTTGGAAGGAGACCAAAACAGAATCACAGCTGATTAATGAGGTACTGAGATTAACATTTAGAATAACTTTATTTATAATCAGAGTTCTACCAGAACCTCCTCAGAACATCTGGTTCTTCATCTGCAGGAACTTCATCAATGATCAGAGTTCTACCTTCATCCTGTGAATATTTCCAGAGTTCCAGGTCCTTGAAGTCCATAGAGAAGAACATCCCCTGGAGAAAGTTCTGGAGTTGACCTACCCACAACTGGACAGTTGGTAGGTCTACTCTAGAACTTTCTCCAGTTGTCGGTAGGTCTACTCTAGAACTTTCTGCAGGTGTTGGTATGTCTACTCTAGAACTTTCTCCAGCTGTCCGTAGGTCTACTCTAGAACTTTCTCCAGGGGACGTTCTCCTTTCCTGCTTCCAGTCTTTAAGTTTAGTCTCACTTAGAAAATTCCAGGTCCTTGAAGTCCATAGAGGTGAATCCAGATTTATCACTTTTTAATGGACTTTTTCAGAACTTCACCAGTCCAGCAGATAGAACCGTGACATTTAGGAGGAGAAACACATCTGAGTTCTGGTGAAAACTGACCCCGGATCAGTTTTACATCCATCCAGGTGAGAACCAGAATAACATTAAAATGATCCATAATTCCAGAAAATAAGTCCAGAATGACATGAAATTGTCCTAAATGACTGAAAATGATCCCAAAGACACAAAAATGACCCAAAATGAGGAGAAAAGATCCAAGTTGACATCAAACTGTTTGAAAATGACCAGAAAATTGTCCAAAATGAGTCAGAATTCACCGAAAATGACTCAAAAATGATCCAAACTGATTGAAGGTTTGCAGAACGACACAAAATTAATCCATGATGCTTCAAGAATGATAGAAAATGACTCAAAATTTGTGCACGACTTGAAAATGATCCAAAATTACAGGAAATTTGTTGAAAATGAAATGAAAATTGTCCTAAATTGACTGAAAATGATCCAATTTCTGAGTCAACAGTTGAATAAAATTAGAGAATAAAATGGTTCTGATCAGAAACCAGATTCAGTGTTTAGACTGAGACACTTGGATGGATGTAAAACTGATCTGGGGTCAGTTTTTACCACAACCCAGATGTCTTTTTATTTAAAACTAATCAAATTTCATGAAACTTGGATAAAATTACACAAAATTGTCCCAAATTATCAATATCTGTCCAAAAAAAAATGTTCAAAATGACAAAAGGTGTTCAAAATCACACTAAATTGTCCCAAAATTACTAAAATTTGTTCCAAAAATAACAAAAACTTTCCAAAATGACTCAATATTTTCCCAAATTATTCCAGAAATATTCAAACTCTAGAAATATTCTCAGTATGAAGGTAGAACTTTGGCTTGTTTTTGATTTTTTTCTGTTCATTAGTTTAGTTTTACTATTAAACTTTCCTTTCCTATCCTAATAAACATAAAACTCTCAGAAGGTGAACGTTTATCTCCAACCCTCACACCAGTAGCAGGTGGAACGTTTCTGCCAGAGCCTCTTCTTCATGTGGAGAACAAACTGTAGTTTTCTTACCTGAGGTTTGATGATGAAGCTGCTGGTTTCTTGGCACAACAATCCAACCAATCAGTCTCTCCCTTCATCACACCTGTGCTGGCTAAGCCCCGCCCACTGACCCTCTACCTGCAGCAGCTGAAGCTTCATGAAGTAACTGATGGAGAACATTTAAAGCAGCAGACGGTTTAAATGTTGAGTTGAATGTTGAATAATTTACATATGAGGGAATAAAAGCCTAAAAAATGATAGAAAACACGACTTTACATCATAATTTAATTATAAGGTCAGTACCCGAGAGGATGATTAAATATAGAAATGAACCCTGCTAATTTAAATATAAGACTCATAGTCAGTGTTATTAGTTGTGGAGGCAAATAAATCCAAATATTCACTGTAAGAACACTTTGTTCAGATTTACATGTTCATGGGTATTATTTTGTGTGTATTAGTTCACATGGACAACGACCTTCTGAAGGAAAGTTCTGTGGTCAGATGGAACAGAAACTGAAGGTGAGGTCTTTAACCCCAAGAACACCAAACCTACCATCAGGCATGGGGGTGGCAGTATCATGCTCTGGGGCTTTACACAAAAAACAACCAAAAAGAGGCAGTAAACAGTCAAAATGAGGCCCAAAATGATTCAAACAAGGCAGAAACAACCAAAATGATGCATAAAATGACCAAAAGAGGCGCAAAACAACAGAAATGAGACAAAAAAGACAACCAAACTCAACTATCAAACAAACAAAACAAAACACAAAAGCAACCACAAACTGCAAAACTGGAAAGAATCCACAGATTTTCAATTTTCCAACACTCCAGACATACCATCAAGCATGGTGGTGGCAGTATCATGCTCTGGGGCTTTTTAGAAGAGCTTCTGGACTGGTTTCAGACTGGATGTTGGACTGGTTCTGACTGGTTTAGGTTTGATTTTGGTCCTGGTCTTAGACAGTTTTAGGACTGGTTTCAGAATGTCTTGGGTGCATCTTTTTTAACCCCAAGAACACCAAACCTACCATCAAGCATGGAGGTGGCAGTATCATGCTGTGTGAAACTGGAGCTTTCCATAAAGTAAATGGAATAATGAAGAAGGAGGATCACCTCCACCTTCTTCAGTAGAACCTAAGACCATCAGCAGAAGGTTGATCTTGGACACAGATGGACGTTTCAACCAGACAATGAGCCCAACCACACATCAGACAAGGTAAAGAAATGGTTCCATCAGGCTGAAATGAAGGTTCTAAACTGGTCTCCCAAAGTCCTGACTTAGACCCATCAAGAACCTGAAGACTGATGAAGAAACAAGTCTGAGTCAGAAAGACAATACATTTAGTGGAACTGAACCAGGATTGGGATGCTAGTGGCTAGCCCAAGTTTGCTTGTTTGCAAAATGTCTCTTACTATGGCTATTTGCTAGTCTGGGGATACAAGTGTGAAACCTAAAAATGCTAGCAGCAAGCCAAGGATAGCTAGTGGCTAGCCCAGAAATGCTAATGGCTAGCAATGGAAAGCAAAGTACACACTGAAGGATGCTAGTAACATGTCACATTGCTGGTTGCTTGGATATTAGTGACTAATTTAGAAACATAAGGGACTAGCTAAATAATGCTAGTTCTTAGCCTCAGCACACTAGTGTCTAGATTAGAAAAGCTCTTTGCTAGTCTGGGAATAGAAGTGATTAGCCTAGAAATGCTGGTGAATATACAAGAACTGCTAGCTGCAAGGCTAAAGATACTAGTGACTACCTTGGAAATCCAAGTTGCTAGCCTTTGGATGCTGGTTACCTGTGGAGGAATGCTAGTGACTAGCCTTATAATACTAGAGAATAGCCTAAGAAGGCTAGTCACCATCATAGAGATGCTACAGAGTTGATTAGGAGGCTAATTGCTAGCCTCAGGATACAAGTGAACACCGTAAACACACAACTGAATAAATTGAAAGAACAGCAAAGATGAAAAATGAATTTATTGAATAGAAACAATGAAGAAAGGTACAGTTGTTCTGATGGAATCACTAGAACTCAGATGTTCAAGATGCAGAATTTCCATAGAAATCGATCATATAAAGCAGGCTATTTTCACACCACCTTGATGCTTCTAGTCATTGCTGACATCATTAAAGCTATCATTTAAAAAGAATCACCTGATGACTCAAACATCGCCTCATAGGAGACCATGTTGGAGTCACAGTAGGCATAGAGCATCTGGTCCACAGGGCTGTAGTTCAGGGCCTGGATGTTGGTGGACATCTTGTTCATGAAGATGCCGACGTCGAACCTCTCCTTCCCTGTGGTCGTGTCAAACGAGTAGAAGATCTCCTCTACGTCTTTGCTCACATAGCGTGTAGCATAGAGCACGCCGCAGGCCACGAAGGTGTTGGTCACCCCCTGCTTGAAGACTGAAGTGTGCCAGGTTTGGTTGAGCTTCGGCGGCTCGCCCTCCTCCACCTTGGACAGAACCAGATTACCAAAGTCCTGGGTGGTGGTGTAGACCACCCAGACGCCCGACTCGTCTGTGGCCAGGTCCAGGTCGGTGTACGGGTAGCACTCATCCAGGTGGCAGAAGTTCCCCTTGGAGTTATACCTGGAACAGACAACACAAGTCATGTTTCAACTGAGCAAAGGAAACATTTGAAAACATGATGTGAAGCTGGTGGTGGCGACACCATGATGTGAAGCACGGTGGTGGCGGCATCATGATGTGAAGCACGGTGGTGGCGGCATCATGATGTGAAGCACGGTGGTGGCGGCATCATGATGTCAAGCATGGTGGTGGCGACATCATGGTGTGAAGCACGGTGGTGGCAGCATCATGATGTGAAGCTGGTGGTGGCAGCATCATGATGTGAAGCATGGTGGTGGCAGCATCATGATGTGAAGCATGGTGGTGGCGACATCATGATGTGAAGCACGGTGGTGGCAGCATCATGATGTGGGGACTCTCTGGGAGGTTGGTAATGGTAGGGCTAGTCTCGCTTTGAGTTGAGGCGGACTCACCTGGTGCCTTGAGGAAGATCTACGTTGGTCACGGTTTTGGAGGTGAGGTTAAATCGACAAACTGCATGTTGGTTGTAACAGTTGTAGTACAAAGATCCTCCATACAGAACCACATTTGGACCCTGGATGGTGTTGGTGGTCGGGTTGGAGGAGGAAATCAGGACGTTACCTGCAAGAAGAAGAAAGTAAGAGCACTTTTATTTAAGTTTGGTCCATCAGAAGAACCCAGCAGATCTTTAGTCCATCGGGAGAACCCAGCAGATCTTTGGTCCAGCAGGAGAACCCAGCAGATCTTTACCTGGAACACTCTGGCCCACGATGAGCGAGCTCAGACTGTGGTACTGGCGGACGTAGTTGGAGTATCTGTTGCTGGATGTCATCAGAACCAGCCAGTGCCAGCTCTCCTTCCCAGGTTCTGGTTTTGGATCTCGACCCCAGGCTCCGTACTTGTAGGAACCTGGATACTCTCCAGCCGTGTAGACCCTCGGCTCGG
Organism: Amphiprion ocellaris; assembly: GCF_022539595.1. Classification (NCBI taxonomy): domain Eukaryota; kingdom Metazoa; phylum Chordata; class Actinopteri; family Pomacentridae; genus Amphiprion; species Amphiprion ocellaris. The sequence continues at coordinate 40,672,003 of NC_072768.1, forward strand.
AGATGTTCAGAAACTCACCGTAAGGACAAGAACCTGAGGACACGATGTGGAGTTAAACTCAGAGGTCCAACATCAGTGGTCCCAGAGCTTCTAGAGCTTCTGAGGTGGTTCTGGACTCACCATTTGGAGGCTCAGTGGGTGGAGGTCCTGCATGGAGTCCATTCCTGCACTTGTCCAGGTCTCTCCTCAGGCGCTGGTTGGCTTCTTGTCGCTTCACCACCTGCTGGGTGTCGAAAGTCTCCAGCTGCTCCATCTCTGCTCGGACCTGCTCCATCTGAAGGAAAGGGTGGAGAAGCTCTGCTCATTCTGGACCTCAAAGATCAATCCTGCATTAATTTCATCTGATAAAATCATTCTGAAAAAGATTCCAGAATTCAAACATCTTTTGGTGCAAAGTTCTCCTGAAAATCTTTTCATCTTTTCAGTCATTTATTATCCCAGTTCCTTCACAGAAGATGTTCTAACATCAAGTTCTAAAACTTTCCAGCCTAAAAGACCCAAAACAGCAAGAAAAGACTGTAGTTACCCTGTGTGTAGAGGTGTGTGTAGGGGTGTGTTACCCTGTGTGTAAGGGTGTGTGTAGGGGTGTGTTACCCTGTGTGTAGGGGTGTGTTACCCTGTGTGTAGGGGTGTGTTACCCTGTGTGTAGGGGTGTGTGTAGGGGTGTGTTACCCTGTGTGTAGTGGTGTGTGTAGGGGTGTGTTACCCTGTGTGTAAGGGTGTGTGTAGGGGTGTGTTACCCTGTGTGTAGGAGTGTGTGTAGGGGTGTGTTACCCTGTGTGTAGTGGTGTGTGTAGGGGTGTGTTACCCTGTGTGTAGGGGTGTGTGTAGGGGTGTGTGTAGGGGGGTGGTACCCTGTGTGTAGGGGGTGTGTTACCCTATGTGTAGGGGTGTGTTACCCTGTGTGTAGGAGTGTGTTACCCTGTGTGTAGGAGTGTGTTACCCTGTGTGTAGGGGGGTGTTACCCTATGTGTAGGGGGGTGTTACCCTGTGTGTAGGAGTGTGTTACCCTGTGTGTAGGGGTGTGTGTAGAGGTGTGTTACCCTGTGTGTAGGGGTGTGTGTAGAGGTGTGTTACCCTGTGTGTAGTGGCAGCAGTCTGCTTGTGTTGCTCCTCAGTGGTTGTGTTGAGTTTGTCCAGCAGCAGTCTGATCTCCGTCATCTCGTTGTGGATGACGTTCAGGCTGAGGACTCCGTACAGATCTCCATCATCCTCCTTCTCCAGGACGGACACGTCTTCTTGGAGCTGAACCAGACGGCGGTCCAGACCCAGCATGAGACCCTGGAGCTCAGTGGTCTGCAGAAGGAAGCAGGTTTATGGATTGGTTCTGAGGTTAGTTTGGTTCTGGAAGCTGAGGAACGTTACCTTCCAGGGAGAAACTCTGCTGTTGCAGTCGGACGCTTCGTTCTCGGCGGTTCTCAGCTTGTCGTGAGGAAACATCTGCTCTGAGTTCCTGAACTCACAGACACACTGACCAGGTGAGTCCGTCTGAAGCCAGGAACATCCAGGTAAGAACACACTCATGGAGGAACTTCAAATGAAGATATCTTCCAGGTTCTTACCTGCAGACTGAAGGTGGTCAGAGTCCAAAGAAAAACCAGCAACAAAGGCAGCTTCATGGTGGATCAGAGAATGAAGATCAACGTCCAGCTTCAGCAGCTTCTTCATCTGGACCCTCCTCCCACCAGCTGCATGAGTCAAGGTTCACTTCCTCTTTGTGGTTTTAGTTGCAACACGATGTTGTACCTGATGAGGAACTGAGCAGCAGAATCTGACAGACTGGAGGTACTTCAGGAATAATGTCACACAAAATCACCACAAACAGGACCAAAACCAACACAAAGATACCAAAATTACCACAAAACAGGTAAAATTGTGACAAAAACTCAAATTTGGGACAAAACATGCAAAATAACCACAAAAACTGCCAAAATCACCATAAGAAGACACAAAATCACCACAGAACTGACTGAAATCACCAGAAAAATGACCAAAGTTATCACAAAACAGGTGAAATTGCAACAAAAACTCAAATTCAGCACAAAAGTATTAACCAGATAGGACTAAAGTTCCTTCCTGACCTCCTCAGAAGATCTGGTTCTTCATCTCCAGTAACTTCATCAATGATCAGAGTTCTACCTTCATATTGGGAATATTTACAGAGTTCCAGGTCTTTGAAGTCCATAGAGGTGAACGTCCCCTGGAGAAAGCTCTAGAGTAGACCTACCGACAACTGTCTAGTTGTCGGTAGGTCTACTCTAGATCTTTCTCCAGTTGTCGGTAGGTCTACTCTAGAACTTTCTCCAGTTGTCGGTAGGTCTACTCTTGAACTTTCTCCAGGGGACGTTCTCCTTTCCTGCTTCCAGGCTTTAAGTTTAGTCTCACTTAGAACATTCCAGGTCCTTGAAGTCCATCGAGGTAGGTCCAGATTTATCACTTTTTCATGGACTTTTCCAGAACTTCATCAGTCCAGCAGATAGAACCATGACATTTAGAAGGAGAAACCTCTGAGTTCTGGTAAAAACTAACCCGAGATCAGTTTTACATCCATCCAGGTGTCTCAGTCTGAAGATGATCCAGATTTCACCAATTCTGGACAATTTTTGAGTCATTTTGGACAAATTTCAGGTCCTTTAGAACATTTTTTGGAATAATTTGGGGAAATCCTGAGTCATTTTGGAAGATTTTTGTCATTTTTTGGACAAATTTTAATAATTTTGGGACAATTTAGTGTAATTTTGGACATCTTTTGTCATTTTGAGCAGTTTTTGAGACATTTTGACAAATATTAAAACATTTGGCACAATTTGTGTGTAATTTTAGCCAACTTTCATGTGATTTGGCCAATTTTTAATAAAAAACAGATCTGAGTTGTGGTAAAAACTGACCCCAGATCAGTTTTACATCCATCCAGGTGTCTCAGTCTGAACACTGAATCTGGTTTCTGATCAGAACTTTTTTTTTTTTTTAATTATTAGAATCATTTTTGCAGTTATTAATATTTCTGAACAAAAGTTTAATAATTTTGGACAACTGTCAAGAGAGTCATTCTGGAATTTCTGAATGTTTGAACATTTTTGTCATTTTAAACACTTTATGAGTAATTTTGAACTAGTTTTTGTCATTTTTTGTCATTCAGTTGACTCAAATCCTCTAAATCCATCCCGTCCTCCATCTCCTCAGGCGTTCCCCAGGGCTTTGTCCTGGAGCTTCCTCTTCATTAGTTACCTCCTCGGCAATACCTGCCACAGATTTAACATTCATGTCCACCGCTATGCTGATGACACCCAGCTCTACCTCCCCAGTAAATCCTCCTCCACTCTCCCTCCACCCCGTCACTGATTCCATTACTGAAATAAAAAACTGGTTCACCCTAAACTTCCTTAAATTAAACAGCAACAACTGAGGTTCTCCTCATTGGCACCAAGTCCACTCTATCCAAAACCAACAGCTTTTCTATCAACATTGATAACACGTTTCTCCCTCCCCCCAGTTTAAGAGTCTGGGTGCCTGTCCAAAAATTATCTAAAATCACTTGAAAATAATCTTAAAAACTTAAAATTGGCCAAAAATGATCTAAAATGACTCAGAAATGTTCTAAAAATTCTCTGAAATTGTCCAAAAATTGTCCAAAATGGTCTAAAAATGGGGTAAAATGGTGTAAAATTACTCGAAAATGATCTAAGAAGATTCAAAAATGATTTAGAAAGACTCAAAATCATCCAAAAGTGATAGAAAATGACTCAAAAATTATCTTACAACATTCAGAAACTGTCCAAAAATTATCTAAAATGATTCAAACTGGGCTGCACAGTGGCGTAGTAGTTAGCACTTTCCCCTCACAGCTAGAAGATCCCCGGTTCACGTCCCGGACTTCCTGGGATCTTTCTGCATGGAGTTTGCATGTTCTCCCCATGCATATGTGGGTTTTCTCCGGGTTCTCCAGCTTCCTCCCACAGTCCAGAAACATGCTGAGGTTAATTGGTGATTCTAAATTGCCTGTAGGTGTGAATGTGAGTGTGATTGTTTGTCTCTATGTGTAGCCCTGCGACAGACTGTTACCTGTCCAGGTGTCCCCTGCCTTCACCCCCAGTCAGCTGGGATAGACTCCAGCCCCCTCGCAACTCTAATGAGGATTTTAGCGGTGTTTAGAGAATGGATGGATGGATAGATTCAAAACTGTCCAAAGTGGTCTAAAATGATTGAAAAAGACTTTAAACTGTCCAAAATGATCTAAAATGACATGAACATTTTCTAAAACACTCCAAAATGGTCTTATAAATGATGTAAAATGATTCAAAAATGATCTAACAAGACTTGAACATGATCTAAAATGATCTAAAATGACTAAAAATGATCGAAAATGACTCAAAAATTATCTAAAATGGTCCAAGAAGATTCAGAAAGTGTCCAAAATGGTCTAAAATGTCATCCTGGACAGAACTCTATCTGTTCGATCTCACATCAGTAACACCACCCGGTCTGCCTACCTCCACCTACCAAGCACCAACCGTCCATATATGGAAATGTTTGTTGTACGGTGTCCCTTAGAGCCAAGAAAGACGCCTTCAAATAAAATGTATTATTATGTAATATTAGTATTATGGGATGTATCCTAGTGGTCATCAGTATTATGGGATGTATCCTAGTGTGATCATCAGTATTATGGGATGTATCCTAGGGTGATCTTCAGTATTATGGGATGTATCCTAGTGGTCATCAGTATTATGGGATGTATCCTAGTGATCATCAGTATTATGGGATGTATCCTAGTGTGATCATCAGTATTATGGGATGTATCCTAGTGTGAACTTCAGTATTATGGGATGTATCCTAGTGGTCATCAGTATTATGGGATGTATCCTAGTGATCATCAGTATTATGGGATGTATCCTAGTGTGAACAGTTTAGAGTCCTAGAAACAATCATTGGTTCCTGGATGTGTTTGTGGTTTCTGAGGATTCACCAGAGAAAACTTTAACATCTCATTCTGGGTGAACTTTAATGTTGGTAGGTGGTTGGTCAGAGCTATTAGAACAAAATAAAAACTCATTTTGGACGTTTTTTCTTCAATTTTGGACTGATTTTTGTCTGGTTTTAGACGAACGTTGAGTCCATTTGGACACAGTTTGACTAGTTTTGGACACATTTGGGTAATTTGAGTTAATTATTGTCATTTTAAACAAGGTTTTAAGTAATTTTGGAGAGTTTTTGACTTATTGAACAATTTTTAAGTAACACTGGATGACTTAAAGGGCATTTTGAACAATATTTAGTCATTTTAGACAAATTTCAAGACTTTTTGTAAAATTTGAGTGATTTTGGAAAACTTTTATCTCATTTGAAACAACTATTTAAATCATTAAAAAACAATTTTAGAGTAGTTCTATCTAAAGCTGGGGAAAACTTTAAAAAGGTCATTCTGGGTAAACTTTAATGTTGGTAGCTGGTTGGTCACAGCAAGTTCTAATGAAATAAAAACTCATTTTAGACGGATTTTCATGTGATTTTGAAGAAATAATGACTCCACTTGGACAAAGTTTGACTAGTTTTTGACACATTTGGGTAATTAGTGGTCATAATTGTGTCATTTTGAAGAAGTTTTTCAGTAATTTTGGAGTTTTTGAGTTATTAAACGGTTTTCATGTAATTTTAGATGATTTAAAGGAAATTTTGAACAATACTGAGTAATTTTAGACATGTTTCAAGCCTTTATTTTTTAAAAAAGAGTAATTTTTAAAATTTTTTTATTTTTATGATTTTGAATGACTTTTATGTCATTTGGAATCAGTTTTTAAGTCATTTTTAAAAAAACTTTAGATTATTTCTGTCTAAACATGGAGAGAAGTTTAAAAAGGTCATTGTGGATGAATTTTAATGTTCGTAGGAGGTTGGTCACAACTATTAGAGATGATGGAGGAAGAAACCAGGATCATCTGGAGACACCATTCACTCTGTGGTGAATAGTTCTCTCATAGATTCATATTTTCTATATCCTCTGATCTTGATGCTCACAGTTGGTTCTGGAGAAACAGAAACCAGGTTTAGTCTTCGGTCTGGTTCTGGTTCTTCTCCTGTGTTTGGATCTCTCTGGTTCTTATTTTCTTAGAGTTGATGTGAAGTTCAGACTGACCCTGGATCTGTTTCATAATCTAACAGACTCTTGTGCAGCTCCAGATGTCGTAACAATATTCAGGAACAGAAAATGATGAGTCGTGAAATATTAGGAAATGTCCACTGGAGAAACCTCAGCCTGAGAGGTGTTCAGTTTACAGATATGTTGGTAAAATATCAGGAAAAACTTCAAATAAACTTCAGTCGACAACATTTAAATGTGTCTTGGATTCCTCAGAAACAATAAAAATGACTTCAAATTAGAACCAGATAACTCAAAAAGTTGTTTATGACCACAGAACTGTCCAAAATGACAGAAAGAAAAATTCTAGATGACTGAAGATTTGTACTAAATAAGCACACAATGGCTCCAAAAATATCAATAATGATTCACACGATGTCTAAAAGCTGCCAGACTGCTTCTTTAGAAAGACGTCTGGTGTGAAAGTGGTCTAAAAAGACTCAGAAATGATCTAAAAATTATCTAAAGTGATCTGAAATGACTTAAAACTGTCAGAAAATGATCTGAAATGACTCAAAAATTATCTAAAAACACTCCAAAACTTTCCAAAAATGGTCTAAAAATGTTGCAAAATGGTCTAAAATAACTCAAAAATTATCTCAGAAGATTTAAAAGTGATCTAAAAACACTAAAAATTGCGCAAAAGTGGTAGAAAATGACTCAAAAATGATCTTACAACACTCAGAAACTGTCTAAAAATGATTCAAAATGATCTAAAAAGACTTAAAACTGTCTAAAAAGTTCTAAAATGACTTGGAAATTATCTATAAAGACTCAAAATTGTTCCAAAATGGTCTAAAACTACTCAGAAATGATCTAAAACACTCCAAACTGTCCAAAATTGGTCTTAAAATGATCTAAAAACACTCAAAAACTGTCCAAAATTATCTAAAATGACTTAAAAAGACTTCTGGTGTCTTTCAGGAGATTTTTCCCTAACATTGAATGTGTTTCTATTCACCAGTTTGTGCATTTATGGCAGTAAAAGTACCACAGAACTGTAAAAATACTCCATGACAGAGTTAGTGAAATCCAGCTCAGTGGTTTTTCTGTACTTTTACTGTTTTCTTTGTTGTGGAACAAACTGAAGAACTCTTTAAGGAGCAGCTGATTAAAGCTTTACTCAGCAGAAGCTTCCAGAACATCTGGTTCTTTAACCCACAGCTGCTTCTGTCCAGCAGCAGCTCAGGATGTTGCAAAAGAAATGAAGCTGGGAGCTCCTACAGTGACCACACCTGTTGCGAAACTCTCTGTTCTCAGAGTTTCACATCCACGAGACGCTTCCAGAGGTTTGTTGAGTTGCAGTCGGAGGTGTTTGTTGGAGAAAGAGGTCCAGGTTTCAGTGCAGACCTGGTTCTGCTGCAGGAAGATGCTGTTTCTGTTTCTGCTGCTGAGCTTAACGGTGAGAATCAGACGTTCATCAGCCTTGTCTATCCTCTGCTGCTTCTCCTTCTGGGTTAAACTTCGGTTGTGTTTCTGCAGGACGGTGCTGAGGCTCAGCGGGTGTTTGGGCTGAAGAAAGATGACTCGTGTATCTGTGAAGTGAACTCCACTGTCTGGATGTTTCCTGCTCTGAAGTATGAATCCGTCCTGCAGCAGATTCACACCTGTGAAGCTTCTCTGAGCAACCTGCAGCAACAGGTAACATCAACTCAGAAAGAAAGACTCAGAAACTATCCAATAGTGGTCTACTCAAAACTGTCTAACAGTTGAAAATGACTAAAAAACGATCTAAAAACACCCAAAAAAGACTCAAAAACTACCTAAAAAGACTCCCAGCTGTCCAATAGTGCTCTAAAATGATGAAAAGTGTTTCTAAAAACACAGAAATTGTCCAAAATGATGTCAGTCGATGTAGACCAGCTGTAGCTCCTGGTTGTTCCAGCAGGTGGAGCCTCTTCCTGTTTAATCCTGTAGAGACCAGAGGAGGTTAAAGCAGAGAGCATTGTGGGAGTTTAGCAGCAGCGGGCACCAACTGACTTCCTGTTATATTCTTGTGTTGCTGCTTTCTTGACGATGTTGTCGGTGTGTCCTGCAGGTGGCGCTGTCCCGGCAGCGGCTCCCTCAGATGGAGGCTCAGGTTGTGGAGGTGTGGAAGCGGCTGCAGCCCCACCAGTACCTGCAGCACCAGGGCCTGTACACAGAGCTGACCCTCAGACAGCTGGACCACGAGCTGCAGCAGCTGGAGACACACATCAGGGAGCTACACAAGCAGCTGAACAACACAGACACACACACGCTGTACACACAGGTACTACACAACAACATAAATTGACACAAACAGACAAAATATGATGTCAGTAAATGTGTGTGTGTGTGTGTGTGTGTGTGTGTGTGTGTGTGTGTGTGTGTGTGTGTGTGTGTGTGTGTGTGTGTCTGTTAGGTGGATAAACTGCGTTCTGATGTCATCAGGATGCAAACATCAGACTCAGTGAACATGAAGACTGTCAGAGAGAAACTCCGTCTCCTGAAGAACAATGTGGAGTCCTGCAAGTCCATCCCTGCAGACTACAGAGGTACCATGGTCATGTGACTCACTAGCTGCTCCCCCTGCTGGTCATGTGACTCATTAGCTGCTCCCCCTGCTGGTCATGTGACCCACTAGCTGCTCCCCCTGCTGGTCATGTGACTCACTAGCTGCTCCCCCTGCTGGTCATGTGACTCATTAGCTGCTCCCCCTGCTGGTCATGTGACTCATTAGCTGCTCCCCCTGCTGGTCATGTGACTCACTAGCTGCTCCCCCTGCTGGTCATGTGACTCATTAGCTGCTCCCCCTGCTGGTCATGTGACCCACTAGCTGCTCCCCCTGCTGGTCATGTGACTCACTAGCTGCTCCCCCTGCTGGTCATGTGACTCACTAGCTGCTCCCCCTGCTGGTCATGTGACTCACTAGCTGCTCCCACTGCTGGTCATGTGACCCACTAGCTGCTCCCCCTGCTGGTCATGTGACCCACTAGCTGCTCCCCCTGCTGGTCATGTGACTCACTAGCTGCTCCCCTTGCTGGTCATGTGACCCACTAGCTGCTCCCCCTGCTGGTCATGTGACCCACTAGCTGCTCCCCCTGCTGGTCATGTGACCCACTAGCTGCTCCCCCTGCTGGTCATGTGACTCACTAGCTCCTCCCTGTGTTCCAGGTGTGGACAGGTACTGCCTCAAAGGGCTGATCCGGAGCATCAGTGATCCGGTCACCACTAAAGTGGTTCCCCAGGGTAAGAGCTACATCTCTGGTTCTTGGGGCAAACAGGCCCAGATGAGCAGCGAGGTCCAGAAGAACCTCTACTGGGTTCAGCCTCTGCTCAGCAGCCACATCTGGACCAACATGCTGCGGGTTTACCAGACCTACCAGGACTTCATGTCCTCTTCTAACCACCGGGACTTCACCGTGGCCTCCTCCTACAGCGACCCCAGCGCCGTGGAGGGTCCGGGCGGCGTCCTGTACGGCGAGGCGCTGTACTACCACTGCTACCGCTCTGCCGAAGTCTGCCGCTACGACCTGAACACCCGGCGGGTCCATCGGGTGGCGCTGCCGGGCGCCGGCTTCAACAACAAGTTCCCCTACTGCTATTACGACTGCCGGTCCAACAGCGACGTGGACGTGGAGGCGGACGAGACGGGCCTGTGGGCGCTGTACGCCACCGTGGGTAACCACGGCAACCTGGCAGCCAGCCGGCTGGTCTGGGACGCCGAGGCTGAGAGTCTGAACGTGACGCAGACGTGGAGGACGAGGCTGTTCAAGAAGGCGGCCAGCAACGCCTTCATGGCGTGCGGCGTGCTGTACGCCACCCGCTACGTGGACGAGCACCGCGAGGAGGTGTTCTACGCCTTCGACACGGCCACGGGCAGAGAGGACAACTCGCTGGCGCTGCCGCTGGAGAAGATCGCCAAAGGAGTGTCCAGTGTGAGCTACAACCCCACCAACAGGCAGATCTACATGTACAACGATGGATACCTGCTAGCCTACCAGGCCCACTACTGATGATGTCACAGCTCCGCTCTGATGTCACAGCACTGCTCTGATGTCACAGCACCATTCTGATGTCACAGCTCCGTGATGTCAGAGCGCTGCCAGCAGGAAGCAGATTAAACATAAGTAGATAATGAATGTTGGCTGTAATCAGATATAATTTTATATTTCAGGTTCTAAAGGTTTTTAACTGTGAACCAGCTGCTGATCTGTCAAAACCACAGTCGTTTTTAAATGAATAAATGAATCATTTAGTTTTTGTAGATTAAACTTCCCTCTGATGATAACAAAAATATTAAAACTATGAATGTTTGAACGCAGCAAAGATGAAAAATGATCCAGAACCTGAATAAAACTCAACCAGGAACAGCTTCATCTGTGTTTACTTCATTTTGTGTTCTATTTTGTTGTATCGTGTTATTTTGTGTCTCTGCTGTAAAAAAAAAAAAAAAAAACACTGACTGACGTTAGATGTAAATACTCCAGATTACCCAGAGTGCTTTGCGGCTCTGAACAGGAGTCCCACAGCCTCCAGGCGGTGCTGTTCTCCCATGATGCCGTGCAGCAGGACAGATGTTTGCCTTCAGAGAGATCAGAGACACTTAGAGCTGCAGCTGGTCCTGCTTCTGGTCCTGGTCTTGGTCCTGGTTCTGGTTCTGGTCCTGGTCCTGGTTCTGGTCCTGCTCCTGCTCCTGCTCCTGCTCCTGGTTCTGGTCCTGGTTCTGGTCCTGGTTCTGGTTCTGGTCCTGGTCCTGGTTTTGGTCCTGGTCCTGGTTCTGGTCCTGCTCCTGCTCCTGCTCCTGCTCCTGGTTCTGGTCCTGGTCCTGGTCCTGGTTCTGGTCCTGGTTCTGACCACATAAAGACCTAAAAATGTCACAAAAAGATGCAAAATGATGACACAGGGACATAAAATCACCACAAAAAGAGATGAATCACCACATACACAAAATCACAACAAAAACACTCTAAATCCCCATAAAAATGGGCAAAATCATGACAAAAAGTCCCCAAATGGCCATGAAAAGATGTAAAATCAGAACAGAAAGAGATAAATCACTGAATAATAATTTAAAAGCACAAGAAAAAGGCACACAATCATCACAAAGAGAGGCTAAATCACCACAAAAACTCTAGGAATCATTTGGACGTGAAGGACGTCTTGTCTTTGCTTCAGGTCTCTGATCTCTGTTCATTCAGTTAGAAAGTCTTTTATTGATTTATAGATTTATTGATTGATTTATTTCTAAGGAACGAGAACAAACTCTCATGTTGTTTCAGTTTAATGTAAACTTCCCTGCTGAGAGAACAGTAAAGTTTATCTGATGCTGATGCACCACCCGTCCATCCTGTGGAAATGACACATATCAAACACACCTGACCAGCAAGTGGACGTCTGGTCCAGGATCTGGTCTTGGTTCTGGTCCAGGATCTGGTCCTGGTTCTGGTCCAAGTTCTGCTGTTTCCTGAGACAACAAAGAACTGAAGACTGACTGAGAGGATGTTCACAAGCTCAACACTCACAGGTGAGTCCAGGTGAGTCCAGGTGAGTCCAGGAGAGTCCAGGTAGGTCTAACCTGAAGTCCACTTGGACTCTTTAAGCTGAACTGAAGCTCAACAGGAGACGTTAAACTCAGAAACCTGACCAGTCCTGGTTTACTGGATTAAAGTTCCTCCATCTCTGAAGGTCTGTGTGACAGTTTAAACCTCAGTGCTAACATTAGCCACATTATCCTACAGCATGCTAACTCTACAGATCCTCCTATAGTTGAAGCCAATGCTAACCTTAGCCACATTAGCCTACAGCATGCTAACTCTATAGATCCTCCTATAGTTGAAGCCAATGCTAACCTTAGCCACATTAGCCTACAGCATGCTAACTCTATGGATCTTCCTCTAGTTGTGGCTAATACTAATATTAGCCGCATTAGCCTACAGCATGCTAACTCTAAGGATCCTCCTATAGTTGTAGTTGATGCTAACATTAGCCACATTAGCCTACAGCATGCTAACTCTAAGGATCTTCCTATAGTTGTGGCTAATACTAATATTAACCACATTAGCCTGCAGCATGTTAACTCTAAGGATCCTCCTATAGTTGTAGTTAATGCTAACATTAGCCACATTAGCCTACAGCATGCTAACTCTAAGGATTCTCCTATAGTTGTAGTTAATGCTAACATTAGCTAACCAGTTATGGGAGACTAACTAGTTGTTGGGGCTAACTAATTATCAGAGCCTAACTAGGTGTGGGAAGCTAACGTGTGGTGATGTACATCATGTGACTTCCTGGAAATGCTGTGCGGAGCTTCCACAGTGGGTCAGCAGGTCGAGCTGCTGCCTCCATCATGCTCCAGAACATACATGATGCAGCTTTAATGCCTCCATCAGAGCTTCTATAATCTGAACATACGGTCTTCATCAGCCATGATTAAAGGAAATATTCTATTAGCAGAATCCTGGTTCTTTAAACAGCTCAGTGTGGGAACATGAGGCTGTTGTCATGTAGGAATGAATCACATGCAGCTGGACAGCAGATCTAAATGACATTAAAGTATTAAATATGTTATAGCAGCTACATGGATTAATGTGACAGTAAAGCAGAAAGCTTAGCGTGTTTTTAAACTCAATGACTGTACGTACAGAATTCACGCTTATTATTAGCAGCATAACTAGCCTATAAAAGCTAGTCCCTATGATAGAAATGCTAGTCATCAATACTTGTGACTAGCCTAGGATAGCTAATTATTAGTATAGAAAGCTAGTTGCTAGCCTAGAAATGCTAATGGCTAAATTAGGCATGCTAATAACTAGCCTATTAAAGCTAGTCCCTATTCTAGAATGCTAGTGACTAGCCTAGGAATGTTAGTGTCTAGCCTAGAAGTGATTGTTTCTAGGCTAGGAATGCTTATAATTAGCTTCAAAATGCTAGTGTCTAGCATAGCAATACTTGTTGCTAGCCTCAGGATGCGAGTGACTGGCCTAGGAAAGCTAGTCTCTCGTCTTGAGCACTTGTGGCTAGCTTAGGATCACTAATGATTAGCCTAGAAAACCAACTGCTAGCCTAGGAAAGCTAGTTGCTAGCCTCAGAATGCCAGATTAATGTGTGGCTAACCATGCTAGCCATGCTAACAGTGTGTCTGTGTGGAGGCAGAGCAGCTAATGAACTCCTGACAGTTTATTTACAGTCAGACCAACATTCATGTGTGTTAATCCGCAGCGTTAAATAGTCCCCAGACGTGTTCACTGCTGTTTGGCTGGTCTTCAAATAGGAAATGTTCATAGAGTGGAGGATTTAATGATGTAATTATTTAAAAATCCCTCCTGACATGGTTTCAGAAAAATATTCACAGTGATCCATGAAGACATGATTTATTGATCCTGTGTGAATCGATCAGTCCTGATGTTTGTTTAAAAGTCATTTCACTAATTATTAAAGTGTCATAATCAGCCAGCTATCAATCGATCGTGATCCAGTCACATGGGTCCACTGGGAGGGGCGGGGCTTCACCTCTATAACATCATGTGACCCACAGACTGTCTGTCTAGCATTCCTAGGGTAGTTGTTAGCATTCTTAGGCTAGTCATTAGCTTTCCTAGGCTAATGATCAGCATTCCTAGGCTAGTCATTAGCATTCCTTGGTTAGTCATTAGCTCTCTTAGGCTAGTCATTGGCCTTTCTAGACTAGTCATTAGCATTCCTAGGCTGATCATTAGCACTCCTAGGCTAGTTCCTAGCTTTCTTAGGCTAGTCATTAGCACTCCTAGGCTAGTCGTTAGCTTTTTTAGACTAGTCATTAGCATTCTAGGCTAGTCATTAGCTTTCCTAGGCTAGTCATTAGCATTCCTTGGTTAGTCATTAGCTGTCTTAGGCTAGCCATTAGAAGTCATTAGCATTCCTAGGCTAGTCGTTAGCATTCTTAGGCTAGTTGTTAGCTCTCCTAGGCTAGTCATTAGCATTACTAGGCCAGTAATTAACTTTCCTAGGCTAGACATTAGCATTCCTTGGTTAGTCATTAGCTCTCTTAGGCTAGTCATTAGTAGTCATTAGCATTACTAGGCTAGTTATTAACAAGGCATCTGAACACTAGAATAAGAACGCTAGTCACATGCCCATGTTGGGAAAGCTAACATCCTAGGCTAGTCACTAGCATTTCAAGGATAGTCATTAGCATCTCTAGACTAGCGACTAGCAAGCCAAGGCTAGTGACTAGCTTTAATAGATGAGTAACATTCCAAGGCTACACAAGAGCATTCATAGGCTAATTGCTAACATTCCAAAACTAGCAACTAGGGTACCTAAGCCATAAACTAACAGTCTAGTCAGTAGCATTCCTTAACTTGTCACTAGCATCCCGAGGCCCAGAGACATGCACTCCTGGGCTGGTCAGTACAATTCCTCGGCTAGTCGTTAGCAGACAAGTTGCTAACATCCCAGGCTGTTTATTAGCATCCCTAGGGTATGGACTAGCTTTTCTAGGCTAGTCACCAGTATACAATAGGGTTAGCAACTAGCGCTGGCAGGCTAGTCGCTATCCACCATCTGAGATGATGTTCTGACAGAAATGTTCTGTGTTGGAACCCGGCTGTCATGAGGTTCTGACCCAGTTTTTAGAACCAGTGTATGATTTGTTTTGATTCAACGTGTTGACAGCAGAGACACTTCGAGGATTTTACTGTAGAAACTTCATTCAGCTGCTCTTCTTTCCTCTGGTGGGTTTTAAATTCAGGCCAATTCAAACTGAGCTCCTCCGACTGCGACCAACCAATGAGAGGCCTCGGCAGTCTGAGGACTATTTGTTGGGCTGAATCGTCCATCTGGATCAGAACCAATGCCAGAGAACCAGCAGCTATTTCTGAATCACTGCAGCTTCTGTTCGCTGTTTGTAGTTTAAAGTTCTGGAAATATCCAGATAATCTTTATTCTGCTGACAGATGGAAACTCTTTAACCTCACAGCTCAGATAGATGTTTGAACAGCTCAGAGAAACTAAATCTGAATAAAACCTCCTCTGAACATCTGATTCTTCATCTGCAATAACTTTGTTGATGATCAGAGTTCTACCTTCAGACTGGGAATATTTCCAGAGTTTCATAGAGGTGGGTCCAGATTTATCACTTTTTAATGGACTTTTCCAGAACTTTATCAGTCCAGCAGATAGAACCATGACATTTAGGAGGCATTAGCTTCCATAGGCTAGTCATTAGCTTTCCTAGGCTAGTCATTAGCATTATTAGACGAGTCATTAGCATTCCTAGGCTAGTCATTAGCTTTCCTAGGCTAGTCACTGGCATTATTAGACTAGTCATTAGCATTCCTAGGCTAGTCATTAGCTTTCCTAGGCTAATCATTAGCATTATTAGACTAGTCATTAGCATTCCTTAGCTAGTCATTAGCATTATTAGACTAGTCATAGCATTCCTAGGCTAGTTATTAGCTTTTCTAGGCTAGTCATTAGCATTCCTAAGCTAGTCATTAGCATTCCTAGGCTAGTCATTAGCTTTCCTAGGCTAGTCATTAGCATTCCTAGGCTAGTCATTAGCATTATTAGACTAGTCATTAGCATTCCTTGGCTAGTAATTAGCATTATGAGACTAGTCACAGCATTCCTAGGCTAGTTATTAGCTTTTCTAGGCTAGTCATTAGCATTCCTTAGTTAGTCATAGCATGCCTTGGCTAGTCATAGCATTCCTTGGCTAGTCATTAGCATTCATTGATTAGTCATTAGCATTCATTGAATAATCATTAGCTTTCCTAGGCTAGTCATTAGCATTATTAGGCTCATCATAGCATTCCTAGACTTGTCATTGGCATTCCTAGGCTAGTCATTAGCATTAGTAGGCTAGTCATATCATTCCTAGGCTAGTCATTAGCATTCCTAGGCTAGTCATTAGCTTTCCTTGGCATCTTATGACATTTTAGAGGAAAACACATCTGCGTTCTATTAAAAACTGATACCAGATCATCAGAAAAAGGAAAATGACCACATAGAGACCCCCCAAAAAAGCCACGAAAAGATGTGACATGATAACATGAGGACAAGAAATCACGACAATAATTTTTTACATGTATATATATTTTTTTTTAAAAATCAACAGACAAGGATCCAACATCATCACAGAAAGATTTAAAATCACTACAGAAAAAGATAAATCACCACAAAAATAGACAGCATTCTGACAAGAAGCTGCAAAATAAGCACAAGCTTCTTTAAATTAATAAAGTGACTGCAGATGAAGGAGTGACCAGTTTATCATCTTTAACTCCGGTTTCTCTCATCATGAAGTCACTTTGCTCTCTGAGGGTTAAAGGTTCTCTCTGGTTTGTGGTGAGTTTAATGTAAATGATGGAACCTGAAGCTCTTCCTCTAATTTAACTCTAATTATACACGAGTCAGAGCTCCTCCCTGCTCCTCCTCAGGTTATTATGGGAACACAGAATATCAGTGTGAAGCATCGCAGACGCCCTGAGAACAAAACCCAGCAGAACACTGAAAAATAACAGAAATAAAACCAGCAGAACACTAAAATAGAGAAATAAAACAGAAATAACACCAGCAGAACAAACCGTCACCCAGCAGAACAGTGAGACACGATGTAGAGAACAAACTGAAAATTCAGAGCAAATAGAGAAAATGTCTGTCTTCTGATTATTGACAGAACTTTGAAAAACAAATATCTAGATTTCTGCTGTAGATTCATCATTATTGTGCAGAAAATTAATTATTTACTACATTCTGTCCTTCCTGTTTGGAAAAAGAGATTCTATATATTTATTTGCTGTAAACTTAAAAACACAGAAAGTCTTTTTTTCTTTTCCTATAGATACACAGTTAGACAATTTCCAGCTTTTCTTTTTACCATGAACTCTCCACTAAAAGCAGAAAACCTCTACATGCACCTTTTACATTTCTTCTACTTTTTTCCCACTCTTTTTTCAATGAGCACATGTAGAAAAGGATCTATTTTTTATTCTGTCTTCTCCTGTTTTTAAACTACAACATTTCCTTTTATTAAACTAGTTCCTGCAGTAAAATCCTCTAAATGTTCTGTTTATTTACTGCAGACAGAAAACATCTCATTTTTCATTCACTATTACAATAAAAAGGAATCCAGTTTATTTCTTTATTTTACTTTAAGGAGACTTCGGTTCTGTTTTAATCCAGAACAAGTCCGTTTGATGATCCGTCGGTATTTTTACTGTTCCTGGCAGAACCTGAAGGTGCCGGAGTCTGAAGCTGGAAGCAGAACTTTAGCAGCTCAGGGTTAGCATTCCTAGGCTAGTCATTAGCGTTCCTAGGCTAGTCATTAGCATTCCTAGACTCGTCATCAGCTTTCCTAGGCTAGTCATTAGCATTTCTAGGTTAGGTATTAGCTTCCCTAGGTTAGTCATTAGCATTCCTAGGCTAGTTATTAGCTTTCCTAGGCTAGTTATTAGCATTCCTAGGCTAGTAATTAGCTTTCCTAGGCTAGTCATTAGCATTCCTTGGCTAGTCATTAGCATTCCTAAGCTAATAATTAGCTTCCCTAGGCTAGTTATTAGCATTCCTTGGCTAGTCATTAACATTCCTTGGCTAGTCATTGGCATTCCTAGGCTAGTCATTAGCCTTCCTACTCTAGTTATTAGCCTTCTTAGGCTAGTCATTAGCTTTCCTTGGCTAGTCACTAGCCTTCCTAGGCTAGTTATTAGCCTTCCTAGGCTAGTCATTAGCTTTCCCTGGCTATTCATAGCATCTGTAGGGGAGTCATAGCATTCCTAGGCTAGTTATTAGCCTTGCTTGGCTAGTAAATAGCCTCCCTAGGCTAGTCATTAGCATTCTTAGGCTAGTCATTAGCCTTTCTAGGCTAGTCGTAGCACTCCTAGGCTAGTTATTATCTTTCCAAGACTCGTTATTATCTTTCCTAGGCTAGTTATTAGCTATCATAGGCTAGCTTTCCTTTGCTAGTCATTATTTACTTTTTATTTTTTATTAGCCTTCTTAGGCTAGTTATTAACCTTCCTAGGCTAGTCATTAGCTTTCCTTGGCTAGTCATAGCATCCGTAGGGGAGTCATAGCATTCCTAAGCTAGTTAGTAGCCTTCCTAGGCTAGTCAATAGCCTTCCTAGGCTAGTCATTAGCCTTCCTAGGCTGGTCATAGCATCCCTAAGCTAGTTATTAGTTTTCCTAGGCTAGTTATTAGCTATCATAGGCTAGTCATTAGTCTTCCTTGGCTAGTCAATAGCCTTCCTAGGCTAGTAGTTAGCATTCCTAGACTAGTCATTGGCCTTTCTAGGCTAGTCATAGCATCCCTAAGCTAATTATTAGCTTTCCTAGGCTAGTCATTAGCATTCCGTGGCTAGTCATTAGCTTTCCAAGGCTAATCATTAGCATTCCTTGGCTAGTCACTAGCTTTCTGAGGCTAGTCTTTAGCTTTTCTGGGCCAATCATTAGCATTCCTAGGCTAGTCATTAGCTTTCTGAGGCTAGTCATTAGCTTTCTTGGCTAGTCATTAGCTATGCTAGACTAGTCATAGCATTCCTTGGCTAGTCATTAGCTTTCTTAGGCTAATAATTAACAAGGCTAGCACCTGAAAGCTAAAATATAAATGCTAGTCACATGCCCATGCTAGCAAAGCTAGCATTGTGACATTTAGGAGGAAGAACATGAGTTTTGGTAGAAGTCGCTGTAATTTTGGGATAGATTTGGTTTATTGTTGACGGCGTTTTGTAATTTTGAACAAATAATATTTTGAATATTTTTTGTATATTTTTGTGTAATTTGAACTTTTTGGGGTCGTTTTGGAGATTTTGAGTCATTTAGAGTTTCCAGTCACCTCCTCATTCAGAGGCTTTTATTGAAGTATTTTCTACATAATACATATTATATTTTATGTGTATATATGTATGTATATGTGTATATATATATAAACACTGAAGACATCAGAACTATAACAGAACACAGATGGAACTATGCAGTAAACAAACAGAGTTAATGTTCAGGATCAATCTACAGTGTAGAAAATAAACTGAAAGAGAAGGTGGCTGGTGGAGTAGATATAAATATATTTATGTAATACTGGACTGGGTTTGTGTATTTTACTGTTCCTGGACAGATGTGGGAGAAGCTGAAGGTTCCTCAGTGGATCTGAACCTCCAGACCTCCGGCAGATGTTTGCTGTGGAACCAGAACCTCCAGTTGTGGTCCAGGGCGGTGGTTCTAATGACAGGCTGCAGATATAAATACTGCTGCTAAACAGCGGGTGGAGCTCAGAGACACACATGGTACTGGTTTCCTCCTGGATCCTGCTGAGCAAACAGAACGTGTTCTCCTGGAGCGTGTTCTCCTGGAGCGTGTTGTCCTGGAGCGTGTTCTCATGAAACCATCCAAAGTAAACGCTGAGCTTCCTGTTTGTTCTCCTCCAGGCTGCTGGACCTCAGAGTTCTGCAGGTAGAACCCAGAGCTGAGTTTATCAGCTGACTGGTGTTTATTAACGACCAGACGTTCTGATCAGAACCCCGTCAGCTGATTGGTTCCTTAAAGGAGATTTCCTGCTGCTGCAAAGGATTGTGGGTCAGAACAGAACAGGACTGGATGCAGCAGAAAGTTCTGGTTCTGACGGGTTCTAGGAAACACCTGGGACTAACTGCAGGAGTACTACAGTAGTACTGTAGTAGTACTGTAGTACTGCAGTACTACAGTACCACTGTACTACAGTACTACAGTAGTAGTACTACTGTAGTAGTAGTACTAGTACAGTACAGTAGTACAGTACAGTAGTAGTACTACTACTACAGTACTACTACTGTAGTACTACAACTACTGTAGTACTACAGTAGTAGTACTGTAGTACTGCAGTACTACAGTACTACAGTACTACTACTGTAGTACTGTACTACTGTAGTAGTACAGTAGTACAGTACTAGTACTGTAGTACTGCAGTACTACAGTAGTAGTACTACTACTACTACAGTACTACTACTGTTGTACTACAGTAGTACTACTGTAGTACTGCAGTACTACAGTAGTAGTACTACTACTACTACTACTACTACAGTACTACTACTGTAGTACTACAGTAATAGTGTTGCACTGCAGTAGTAGTACTGTAGTACTACTACTGCAGTACTACAGTACTACTACAGTACTACTGTAGTACTCCTGCAGTTAGTCCCAGGTGTTTCCTAGAACCCAGTAGTAGTGCTACAGTGTTGTGTGTGTGTGTGTGTGTGTGTGTGTGTGTGTGTGTGTGTGTCTGTGTGTGTGCAGCTGGATCAGGTTTATAGAAAACAGGACATTCAGTCTTTATCTCCAAATATAATCCCTGCTGCTGGAACTGACTGAGGCTTTGTCTGATACACAACACACAGCACACACACACACACACAACACGTATAACACACATACAACACACACACACACAACACACACAACAGACACGCAACACACAACAGAGACACACACAACAGACACACAACACACACACACAACAGACCTCTGTTGGTTTAAATACTTTAACTTTGTCGTCACCAGCTGAATTTTTACACCTGAACCTTCAGTTCATCATGGAGTCTACTAGATGGTCCTGGTCTATGATGGTCCTGGTCCATGATGGTCCTGGTCCATGTCTACTAGATGGTCCTGGTCCATGATGATCCTGGTCCATGTCTACTAGATGGTCCTGGTCCATGATGGTCCTGGTCCATGTCTACTATATGGTCCTGGTCCATGATGGTCCTGGTCCATGATGGTCCTGGTCCATGTCTACTAGATGGTCCTGGTCCATGATGGTCCTGGTCCATGATGGTCCTGGTCCATGTCTACTAGATGGTCCTGGTCCATGATGATCCTGGTCCATGTCTACTAGATGGACCTGGTCCATGATGGTCCTGGTCCATGTCTACTATATGGTCCTGGTCCATGATGGTCCTGGTCCATGATGGTCCTGGTCCATGTCTACTAGATGGTCCTGGTCCATGATGGTCCTGGTCCATGTCTACTAGATGGTCCTGGTCCATGATGGTCCTGGTCCATGATGGTCCTGGGCCATGTCTACTAGATGGTCCTGGTCCATGATGGTCCTGGTCCATGATGGTCCTGGTCCATGTCTACTAGATGGTCCTGGTCCATGATGATCCTGGTCCATGTCTACTAGATGGTCCTGGTCCATGATGGTCCTGGTCCATGTCTACTATATGGTCCTGGTCCATGATGGTCCTGGTCCATGATGGTCATGGTCCATGTCTACTAGATGGTCCTGGTCCATGATGGTCCTGGTCCATGTCTACTAGATGGTCCTGGTCCATGATGGTCCTGGTCCATGTCTACTAGATGGTCCTGGTCCATGATGGTCCTGGTCCATGTCTACTATATGGTCCTGGTCCATGTCTACTATATGGTCCTGGTCTATGATGGTCCTGGTCCATGTCTACTAGATGGTCCCGGTCCATGATGGTCCTGGTCCATGATGGTCCTGGTCCATGTCTACTAGATGGTCCTGGTCCATGATGATCCTGGTCCATGTCTACTAGATGGTCCTGGTCCATGATGGTCCTGGTCCATGTCTACTATATGGTCCTGGTCCATGATGGTCCTGGTCCATGATGGTCCTGGTCCATGTCTACTAGATGGTCCTGGTCCATGATGGTCCTGGTCCATGTCTACTAGATGGTCCTGGTCCATGATGGTCCTGGTCCATGTCTACTATATGGTCCTGGTCCATGATGGTCCTGGTCCATGATGGTCCTGGTCCATGTCTACTATATGGTCCTGGTCCATGATGGTCCTGGTCCATGATGGTCCTGGTCCATGTCTACTAGATGGTCCTGGTCCATGATGGTCCTGGTCCATGATGGTCCTGGTCCATGTCTACTAGATGGTCCTGGTCCATGATGATCCTGGTCCATGTCTACTAGATGGTCCTGGTCCATGATGGTCCTGGTCCATGTCTACTATATGGTCCTGGTCCATGATGGTCCTGGTCCATGATGGTCCTGGTCCATGTCTACTAGATGGTCCTGGTCCATGATGGTCCTGGTCCATGATGGTCCTGGTCCATGTCTACTAGATGGTCCTGGTCCATGATGGTCCTGGTCCATGATGGTCCTGGTCCATGTCTACTAGATGGTCCTGGTCCATGATGATCCTGGTCCATGTCTACTAGATGGTCCTGGTCCATGATGGTCCTGGTCCATGTCTACTAGATGGTCCTGGTCCATGATGATCCTGGTCCATGTCTACTAGATGGTCCTGGTCCATGATGGTCCTGGTCCATGTCTACTAGATGGTCCTGGTCCATGATGGTCCTGGTCCATGTCTACTATATGGTTCTGGTTTATGGTGATTTTGCGTCTTTTTCTGATGATTTTACGTCTTTTTATGGTAATTTTGCATCTTTTTATGGTAAACTTACATCTTTTTGTGATGATTTTGTATCTTTTAATCGTTATTTTTGCATCTTTTTGTGGTAATTTTGCATATTTTGTGGTGATTCTGTGTCTCTGTAGTAATTTAACATGTTTTGTGGGTTTTTTGGGGAAACTGTTGTCATATCTGATTGAGTTTATCTGAAGTGTTTCTGCTGGTTTCGTCTCTGGATCCAGGTTTCCTGTCTAGATGCTGAGTTAAATCCCTCCATGGTGCTCTGACATTTCCCTGGTGGACACGTCATCAGATGAACCATCAGAGGCTCCACTTAACGCTGCATTACTGCCCTTTCTGAGGGAGGAAATGTGAAATGTTCCCGCCACAATAAGAGTCCTGATGGCAGCAGGAGGAAGCAGCAGTCAGCTGGGAGTCAGTCCTCCAGTAGTGCTCAAAATAGAAACAACACTGGAAATGGGAAAGTCTGTTTTTAGCCGGTTGGAAGTTTGGAGACTCTCAGAAGTTCTTCATGGATCTGATTCCAGACTTCCAGATTTCATTAAGCATCCATCCTCCTGGAGGTTTCTTCATCCACAGACTTTCAGTGTTGAATCACGTTCAATTTAATTTGGATTTTTGACAGGAATTTACAAAAAAAACACTCTTTCTAGTCAAAGTGAAAACAGATTCCACCTCGTTGTTTATAAAAACATCTCTGAGGATCTTTTTGATGGAAAACTGATCTTCTCCAAGTTCTCCTCAGACGGCATCAGGTTCTCCTCCTGATTTCATTAACCTTTACCTTTACCAGCCTTCCAGGACTTGCTGCTGAGGAACACCATGATCCTGCCACCACCATGCTTCACATCATGATGCTGCCACCACCATGCTTCACATCATGATGCTGCCACCACCGTGCTTCACATCATGATGCTGCCACCACCATGCTTCACATCATGATGCTGCCACCACCATGCTTCACATCATGATGCTGCCTCCACCGTGCTTCACACCATGATGCTGCCACCACCATGCTTCACATCATGATGCTGCCACCACCGTGCTTCACATCATGATGCTGCCACCACCGTGCTTCACATCATTGTGATGGTTTTGTGTATTTTTGTGGCAGTTTATGTATTTCTGTTGTGGTTTTGTGTATTTTTGTGGCGGTTTTGTGTATTTTTGTGGTGGTTTTGTGTATTTTTGTGGAAGTTATGTGTATTTTTGTGGTAGTTTTGGGTCTCTTTGTGTTTGTTTTGTGTCTTTGTGGTTGTTTAGTGTCTCTTTGTGTTTGTTTTGTATCTCTTTTTGGTTGTTTTGTGTCTTTGTGATTGCTTTGTGTCTCTTTGCGGTTGTTTTGTGTCTCTTGTTGGTTTTGTGTCTTTGTGGTGCTGCTGTGTGTTTTGTGTTGCTGCTGTGTGTCTTTGTGGTGCTGTTGTGTGTCTTTGTGTTGGTTGTGTGTCTTTGTGGGGCTGGTGTGTGTTTTGTGTTGCTGTTATGTCTTTTGTGGTGCTGCTGTGTGTTTTGTGTTGCTGTTGTGTCTTTGTGTTGCTTCTGTGTGTCTTTGTGTTGCTGCTGTGTGTTTATTGGTGCTGCTGTGTGTTTTGTGGTGCTGCTGTGTGTTTTGGGGGTGGGCGGGGTTGGGGTTTGGGTGGCGGGTGGGTCCTCGTGCCCCGGGCCGCCTGGGTTGGTCTTGACACGCTGGGGGTGTCGGTAGCTGCTCCCTCTTGTTCTCCGGGTTCGCGTCGTTCACGGTGGCCCCGGTGGCTCTCTGGGGGTGCCGCCCTGTGGCTCCTACGGCCCGGGGGGAGGGGCGCCCTGTTGGCTTGGCCCTGCCTTGCTGTGATTGCTGTTCTGGGCTTCGGGGTTCTTCACACTTGCATGTTTGATCAGGTCTCACCAGCTACTGTCGAGTCCCATTTCAGTGAATGATTGGTCCCGCCAGAATGTGCTGAGAATCTCTCCAGACTCTCTACCCTAAACTCATTCTCTCTTGCACTAGTATCCTCTTCTGGCCTATTCTATTCTATTCTATACTATCAAGACATCCACAATTATGGTGCTCAGTACCGTTTGTTTAATTATTTATTTATTGATTTTCTTTTTCTTTTGTGCTGGTTTGGTTTTCTTTTCTTTTCTCAAATTTTTATTTATTTTTTTATTCATTGATGGACAGTTAGTAGTTGGGAATAACACACCACCTTAAAATCTTTAAATGCAATAGCACCGCCTGTTAATTTCTATCCCTGTTCATCCTGTTCATCCTGTTCGTCCTGTTCGTCCTGTTCGTCCTGTCCAGTCTTTGTTTCCCCCACACATCACTGAGGTGTAGCACTGCCCTCCCTGGCTCATAATAGGGAATTCTAATAAAGAATGTCTGCTTAGCTTTCAGGGAGGGCTGGTGATGGTCACACACATGCACTAAATATTAAAATATTTGGCTGCAAGACTAAAATATGCATCGATCTCATACAATGTTGACTCCCCTTTTGTGGAGTTAAACAATGAGAACAAATGCAGACAAAAAAAAACAAAACTTGGAAACTCTGAAACCATCCCGTTCATCCCATAATATTACATTTATCAGCCAGAAGTATCTCCAGTTTCTCCTCTGAGCTTCACATCCTAATATTTCATCACAATCACTTTATTCTACACGTCTTATTTAATAATCAGTCCAAAATAAACCAGATTCTGTAAAACTCCAAGATTTCTGCTGTCCTGAGAGCAGCGGAGCCTGGAGGGACTCGACTGCAACCAAAAGTCTGGTGACAAAAGAATCATAAAGTTTTGAGCTGAACAGAAAAACAGGAACACATTAAAATAGTTCAATATGTGCAGGATATTCTACAATTATTATTGTAAAATCATCATTAAAATACAGTAAATAGTAGAACTGAACCATCACATATCATAAAAGAACAAATTATCTGTCAAACAGATGTTCGATGTCATTCAGTTTGATCTTGTTTGTTTTTTTATTATTATTAATTATATTTATATTCTTAAACATATTTTTTCTTCTATAAAATAATGATATTTTAGCTGATTTACATGCAGTAAATCAGGATCTTTTTTCAGGCAAATGGTAGAAACCATGTGGACTTCTCTGGTAGCTTCTTAAAGACGTTCCACCTTCATCTGGGGTTCTTCTTCAGTTCTACCTGACTGATGGAGGTTCCAGAGTTTAAAGTTCCTGCAGCTCACATGGCTGAAGATCCATGAACCACCAGGACTCACCTATCTCCAGGTGTGGATGATGTGAAACCAGAAAGTCCATCAACAACAACAACCATGCTGGTGGAGCTGCAGTTTACAAACACAGGACTGGATCTGTGAAGTCAGGACTCCAGATGTTCACCATGGAGAAACTTTATCACTGACTCTAGATGTTTCATAAGTGGTGACGGAAAAATGTCTGATGAATGAAACTGTAGAACTATAGGACTATAGAGTTGGAGGATCTTTAGAGGATCTTTAGAGGATTTTTGGAGGATCTTTAGGGGATCTTTAGAGGATCTTTAGAGGATTTTTGGAGGATCTTTAGAGGATTTTTGGAGGATCTTTAGGGGGTCTTTAGAGGATCTTTAGAGGATTTTTGGAGGATCTTTAGAGGATCTTTAGAGGATCTTTAGAGGATCTTTAGAGGATCTTTAGAGGATCTTTAGAGGATTTTTGGAGGATCTTTAGAGGATTTTTGGAGGATCTTTAGGGGGTCTTTAGAGGATCTTTAGACGATTTTTAGACGATTTTTAGAGGATATTTGAAGGTTCATCAGAGGATATTTGGAGGATCTTTGGGTGATCTTTAGAGGATCTTTGGAGGATCATTAGAGGATCTTTGGAGGATCTTTATGGGATCTTTAGAGGATCTTTGGAGGATCTTTAGGGGATCTTTGGAGGATCTTTAGGGGATCTTTGGAGGATCTTTAGGCGATCTTTGGGGGATCTTTAGAGGATTTTTGGAGGATATTTGGACCATCATTAGAGGATCTTTGGAGGATCTTTAGAGGATTTTGGAGGATCTTTGGGTGATCTTTAGAGGATCTTTGGAGGATCTTTAGGGGATATTTGGAGGATCATTAGGGGATTGTTGGAGGATCTTTGGAGGATCTTGTCCAGGTTGTTTTCTTCTGACTAGATCCTTGCTGGTCTTGTATCTACTCTCAGATGTACGTCACTTTGGATAAAAGTTTCTGTTGAGTGAAACTGTAGAATTGTAGAAAACATTCTGTAAATGAGATTTCAGTTTTGGGTTGTTAAGACATTTTTTATAGAGTTGTAGGATCGTGTTTCTACTGCATGTCGGTAGGTTAAAGCTGAACATGTGAAGCAGTGGGAGGCTTCCTGCTGCTCCTTCAGACTTCAGTCAAACATGTAATTTTAAAGCTGTATTCTGTTTTTAGGTCTGAACTTCCTCTTTGTTCTCTGCTGAGTTTCTGCTGAAGCCTGAAGTTAAAGCAGTTCTAAACTCTCAGCTGACAGGATTCCATGTTCTCCTGCTGAACATCTCAAGTTGTCCTTTTATTAATTAAATCGAGCCTCCAGTAGGAGTCCCTTCTGCTGATCTTAACTTTAAACTGATGTTAAACAGGAACAGACAGCAGCTTCTCCCTGATCACAGATTTAAGCAATTTTATGAATATTAACAGATTTAGTAGGAAAATACGTTTATAGTTTTACAGATCAGCAGAGACTCCAGGTGATAAATCATCTTATAGAGTAGATACAAAGTCACCTGTCCAGGTGTGTTTGTCTTCTGTTCAGGTGGTTTCAAATCTGAACTCATAGTCTGGTTGAAGCTCTGAGGTTCTTCTCCCTGCTGCAGCATCAGTTCTTCTCCTCAGAAGAACATCTGTGAGTTTAAACATCATTTATTTGATCCACAGGTCTCTGACTGGGACTAAACTGGGACTAAACTGGACTAAAGACTCCACCAAATATAACTTTAATTCATGACGACACAGATTTTACATCCAGTGTTAGATAAGTTGTGGCCTGTTTTGATGAAATGCACTGACTGAAGTATATCTGTATATAAATAAGTATTCTATAGAGATAAACTGCACCAAAGACACAATAAATGACCAAAAATGAGACACAAAACAAAGAAAATCACAACTCAAAATGAGAAAAAAATGACACAAAACAAGAAAAACAAGAAAAATCAAGCAAAAAATAAGAAAAGCAAAATATCAAATGAAAAATAATGTCAGGCCTGCCTCTGCAGGTCCTGGCTAGGGTCCCTCCTTCCCTTCTGTTTGTTCCTTTTTAGGAAGGAGTGACAGTGAGACAGCAGCGGCAGATAAAGACGATCTTCATCAGAGCAATCAGCAGAAGCAGGAGCGGATGTGCAGAGCCAATCAGTCCACCACTCCGTCACAATATAACCTGACTCTTCTCTTCATTCTACATCAGATTGTGAAAGCAATGAGTCAGTGTTGACTCAGTAATTCTTGCTGTGTTATTTTGAGACCTTTAGTAACGTGTTTCTGTTCTCCCTCAGCCTGGACTGCTCCTGGATTTGCACTCATCAGACCCACCTGCCTACTGGCCTTCCCCACCATCAGGATTTGTCACCCGGTTCATCCCCAACCGTTCCTCTGCCGTCGAGTGCCAGCTTCAGTCCTCACCTGCCGTCTCCACGTCCATCCCTCCGCTCCACCTTCGAGCCACAGCCTGTCATCCTTCCTAGTTGCCAGGTGAGAACCCGTCCAAGCAGACTCCGTTTAGAGTTTATAGGTTGTGGTTCTTAGAGAATAAGTTGCTATAGTAGTCTTTTGTTTACAGAACCTCTGCTCGAAGTGAGAGTTCCTGTAGTTGTGGTTTACTAGTTTCCTAGTTTGTTGGTATTTCCACTCTAAGCTGTAGAGTCTCTGGTTTGCGTGTTTTGTTTAACACTTGAGTTAGGGTGGCTTCCTTAACAGGCCTTTCGTTTTTCTGAACTTGTCGATGTGATTTGAGCGAGTGTTAAAGCTGTAGATCTCCTGCCCAGGAATTACCTGCTGTGGGTCAGCTACTATAGGCTTCTTGTTTCGTCTGCCAGCCACTAGAGGCTCTAATGTTCTAGTAAAAGTCATTATCTTATTGTTCCGGTTACTTCAGGTATTTTGAGTTTCCTTGGGAATTGTAGTTCAGTAATCCTTACTTGTTTTGAATAAATGATTATTGCTGCATTAGTCTGACTCTTTCCTGCATCTGAGCTTCTAAGAGAAAAACCTAACAAATAAATGAGACAAAAAAGACAAAGTGAGACGCAAAATTTAAAAAGACAAATGAAATGAGACAAATCAGACAAAACAAGGCAAACTGAGAGTCTGTCGAGGCTTTTTAATAACATAGTATAATAATTATAAGAATAATATTTACAGTATGAGGAGATAAATGAGGCACAAAATGACAGAAATAAGACCGACATCACAAAAAACAAGACTCAGAAAAACGACAAAGAGACAAAACTGTCCCACAGAGACTGAAAACAACCAGAATGAGACACAATGTCAGTTGTCTTTAGTGAAATGTTGACCAAAGACTGAAGATTTTGCACTCCCCCCCCCATGTTGGACCCTCTTTGTCTTACTTTGTACAACTGTTGAGTGTTTAGGTCAAATTTCAAATCTTTCTGGACACTTTGGAGTCATTTTAAACCGTCTTTATCTTATTTGGGACAAATTTTTAGTCACATTTCAAACAATTTCAGACAAGATTCAAGTCGTCTCTGGAGAAATGTGGACCAAAGACTGTATTTTAGTAGAAACATGGATCCATCCATAGATAAACACTGACAGGAACTTTATGGAGACACTAGACCAGCCTGGTTGGAGATTTTTACACTTTTTTTCTATTGTTTATTATTGACATTTTGGACTATTTTGAGTCATTTTGGACAATTTTTAATATGTTTTACTTAAATTTTAAGTAATTTTAGACAATTTTGTCATTTTGGATAGTCTTCACTCATTTTGGATAAATTTTAAGTCATTTCAGGCATACTATGACACATTTCAGACAAAATTCAAGTCATTTTGGATGATTTTTGAGTCATTGTTGAGATGTTAGAAAGTAGCTTTGAACAAATTTCAAGTCTAGGAACTTTTTGGAGACAATATACCAGCCTGGATTGAAAATGAAAGCACTTTTGTACCATTTTTAAGGGACAAATGTTACTTGTAATTGTCAATTTGGACAATTTTGAATCATTTTTGACCATCTTTATCTTATTTAGGACACATTTTTAGTAATTTTGAACAAATTTCAAACAATTTCAGATCAGATTTAAATCATCTTTGGTGAAATGTCAGCCAAAGACGTAAGATTTTAAACTTTTTCCCCATTACAAGGGCTAATAATTATTCATTTTGACTTTTTTTTTTGTAATTTTAGGCCAATATTTGTTACTTTTCATCAAGTTTTTGTCTTGTGGAACAGTTTGATCCCTGGTCTGGAGAGCTCATGTCCAGGTGTCCCTGAGCAAGACACTGAACTCCTAACTGCTCCTGATGGGTTGTGGTTAGCGCCTAGCATGGCAGCTTCCACCATCAGTGTGTGAATGTATGTGTGAATGTGATGTATAATGTAAAGTGCTTTGGGTATCGTTACAGGTATAGTAAAGCGTTATATAAATACTTACCATTTGCCATTCATGTTGGAACTTCTTTTTTATTTTTTGTACAACTGTAGAGTATTTTAGATCAAGTTTTTTTTAGTCACTTTTTAGCCATTTTAGACTGTCTTTGCCTTATTTATGACAATTTTTTGTCATTTTGGACAAATTTGAGTCATTTTAGACAAAATCTGAATAATATATATCTATATAGATATATTTAGGGTAAGCTGCACCAACGACACATCAAATGACAAAATATGTGACACAAAACAAAGAAAATCACAACTCAAAATGAGAAAAAAAATGACAAACAAGAAAAACAAGAAAAATGAAACAGAAAATAGAAAATTGATTCTGCTCATGTCGTCTGCTCATTTTCGACTCATGTCAAAACACCCTTACTGACTTTGGCGGATAAAAAGAATTGCTAATCAAAAAACAAATACATAAACGGAACACATACTAAGAAAAGCAAGGCATAAAATGGGGAAAAAAAACAGACAAAAAGGGACAAAAAAACAACACAAATGAGTCACAAAAGAAGAAAAAAAGAGACACAAAGACTGAACATAATAATAATAAACAGCATCAATGAGAAACTAAACATTAAAGAAGAAAATAGCAGAAATAAACCCTAAAATGAGACTTTAAATGAGTTAAACTGTATTTACTGGAACATGATCCTACTCTCCTCCTATAGGCGGTCGCTATGGCAGCGGGGGGGTGGGGCCTGCGTCCCTCGGTGACGTCAGTGGCGCTGTTCATTGGGTGGTGCTGAACGTCTCCGCCGTCAGTCGCCGCTCCGCTGCCGCTCAGTCGGAACCGGGAACCTGCGCTCTGCTCGGCGGGAGGACGGCGCTTCGGAGGCGGATCTCCATCAGGTCAGTGTCCGCTCCCGGGACAGCAGCGGCGGGGCGGCGACCCTCCGCTCCCCGCCGCTGCTGCTGGGGAACATCGGTTGCATGTGTGGATGTAGCGGCGCAGCGAGGGGCGCCGAGAGCCCGGGCTGAGGCCACCGAGAGCCCGCTGAGAGCTCGCCGAGAGCCGGGGAGGGAGACGGTCAGTGTCCGCAGCCGCACCTCGATCCGCCCGATCAGACATTTGACTCAGATTTGCATGAAGACAGACACACAACACACACTCTATTACACACTAACACACAATACAGACACACATAACCACACTGATGCACAATACACACAATACTCTCTCTCTCTCTCTCTCTCTCTCTGTCTCTGATGAATGAATTTCAACCTTCAGTGTTTTTTCCATTAATGATTTTATAGTTTGATGGATGACAGTTAAACTGGAAGGACTGGTTGGTTAGTAGTTGGTGGTTATCTAATGGTTAGTTGGTGGTTATTTAGTAGTTAGTTGGTGGTTATTTAGTGACTAGTTGGTGGTTATTTAGTGGTTTGTTAGCAGTTATTCAGTTCTCTGGTTTCTGGTTCCGATGGAATGTCAGGCTCTGCTGTGGATTTATTTTCTTGAGGTGTGGCTGACTGGTTTCCTCATCTTGTTTCCTCGTCTCCTCCATCTCGTTTCTTTTAATCTTCTTCTCCTTCCTGTTCTCTCTTTTTCTCTCCGTCTTTATTTCTCCTCTTTTCTTTCCTCTTGTCTCATAAATGTGATGAATTTAACTCACTAGAAACTGTCCGACCTGTTATGGAGGAGACAGTCGTGTTTCAGATCTTCAGGTGAACTCACCTGTGTGATCGTCCAGGTGAGATCCGTTCACACCTGCAGCTTCTTCTGTCCTTCAGTCTAAAAGCTGCCAGAGAACCTGTGATCATTGAGAGGCTGCTGGAGAAGTTCATGTTGGATGTAGAGGCTGAGATGTTTAAGAAGCTGCTGGTTTCTGGACCAGTAGACTGAGGAGACTTTAACCAGGATGGAGACGTCTGCTAGCTTCAGGTCAGCCTCCATGTTCTGGTCGGATGCTGATAAATAACTGATGAACTCCAGACCTGACCTTCTCCAGTCGATGATCTAAAGCTCTTGTTCGGTCTGTGGCGGTGTTTAACCTGAATCTTCTCCGTCTGATGTGTGGATCTGATGGATCAGATCAGGACGATATTGCTGCTGCATGTTTCCTTCTGATTGACCAATCACAACACAGGATGTTCAGCAGGTGGAGGGAGGCTGGGAGGGGCTCCTATAGAGACACCTGATAGGTGGGATCCAGTTTCTGTACCTGAATACTCATGAATACTTCAGTAGATCCAGTAAAACATCAGAGGAGTTCAGAGTTGATTTATTTAGAACCCAAAACTGAACCGTGTCAAATATTCTGACGGAAGTTTGAGAATTTTAGATGTTTTCAGACTTGAGATTTTTTTTATATTGAACCCTCAAAACAACCTGAGAAAACATTTTAAAGGTTCAGAATCTAAATAAATAAACTACTAGCATGAAATGAGATCAGACAGAACAGTTTATATTAGATCAGAATCAGTGGATGGATCCAGCAGAGAACAGGTTAATTAGTGAACCTGAAGATGGAAGCAAAGTCTAAAACCTCCAATCCAGGTTGGTCTAGTGTCTCCATAAAGTTCCTGTCAGTGTATATCTATGGATCTATGGATCCATATTTCTACTAAATTACAGTCTTTGGTCCACATTTCACCAGAGATGACTGGAATCTTTTCTGAAATGGTTTGAAATTTTTCCAAAATGACTCAAAGTTTCCCAAATAAGATAAAGATGGTTTAAAATGACTCAAAAGTGTCCAGAAAGACTGGAAACTTGATCTAAAATACTCAACAGTTGTACAGAGTAAGAAAGTTTTTATTAATTTTTCGATGTATTACAAATGAAAAATAATGGTAGAATAACAAAACAAAAGTAAGGAATACTGGGATACATTGCACAGGCCAGACAGACAATTACAAACATAGGATAAAAGATACATAAACAGACAGGGCATCCCATCAGAGAAAACGATAAACAAACAAAAAACACTGTATGCTGGACTGGAATAATACAATGTTATTGTGATGTGGTTATACAAGAGATCCTGATACTTTTGGGGTCTGCACCGTGTCTTAGTCCGTTTTTATGCGAGCCCAAAAACAGTCCCAGGAGGTGGTCCCATCTTCTGTATTGCCCTTTAATCTATGCAGCATAGATTCATAAGATGCTGTCTCTATCATTACATCTACCCAGTCTTTCAGACATGGGCTTCTGTCCATTTTCCAAAGTCTTAAAATAATTCTAGATGCAGTGATCAAACCAACCATAATGACAGAAAAAGCACTCTTTGAGGCGTTCTGTAATTGAGTTTTATCACCTATAAGACAAAGATCTGGGCTCAGAGGGATCGTTGAACCGAACCAGCTACTCAGAACCTGAACAACTTTACTCCGGAAAGGTGCCACCAGAGAACACTCCCAGATACAGTGAAGGAAAGTTCCAACCTCTGTTTTGCATTTCCAGCAAAGGTTGTCCTTCAACAGTTTCATTCTATATAGTCTCGATGGGGTATGGTAGTACCTGTGCAAGATCTTATATTGTATGAACTTTCCTCGAGCCTCCTTTATATATTTTCTACAATCTGACAAAATTTTTAGCCATTTATCCTGTGAGAATTCTTGTCTTAAATCTTGTTGCCATATTAATGTCACATTAGATGACTCACCGCTTATAGAGCTCCCAATCAGTTTATAAAATTGGGAGACTGTGTGGCACCCATGCGGCATGTTAAGCTAGTCCAAAATGCAGTTTTCTACAACTCCCCCCAACTTACATTTAGAGGTTATACAGCTTTTTATTTGTAGGCATTTCCAAAGATTATCTCTACCCTCCAATTTAAAATTTTGGATCAAGTCTGGGAATGGTATAAACACTCCATCTTTATACAAGTCTCCTATTGTAAGGATGCCACCTGAGTGCCACCACCTCCAGTACACAGGTGCTTTCCCGATACAAATACTGGGATTGTTCCATAAGGATGTACAGGGCTGTACATATTGTGGTATTTTCAGGATATGGTGTGCTTCCATCCAAACCTCTCTGGAGTGATTAAGAATTGGATTTGCTGAATCAACTTTCTCAATTATTCTCTCTTTCGGAGTAAACAGTAAAGATAATTCAGTCTCAATAATCAACCAGTCCACCGCTTTTCCATCCTGTTCCCAATAGTTAGCTATTTTGGCCATTTCAAATGACAAACAATATAATCTTGGTTCCAGTAGTCCCATACCCCCTTTCTCTCTTGGAGCACATAGTTTACTTAGCTTAATTCTGGCCTTCTTACCTCCCCATAAGAACTGTTTAACGAAGCCTTCATATCTTCTAAAAATTACAGGAGGTATGGTGATAGGTAGCATCATAGCCACATGGTTAAATTGGGGGGCTGTTATCATTTTTATAATGTTAACCTTTCCCCAAAGTGTACGTTTTAACCTCTCCCACTTTTCTAAACTTGTCTGGATTTTTTGTAACACTGGGTTAAAGTTCAGTGAGGGCAACTCTCCTAAATCCTGGCTCAATCTAATTCCTAGATATTTCATACCCTTGGGGATCCACTGAAAATTAAATTTTTGGACCATATATGAGTAACACAGGGCAGATATTGGCATAGCCTCAGATTTGTCCCAGTTTATAGAATAACCTGAGAGATCGGAATATGACTTCATAGTGTCCATCAAATGGGGTAGAGAGTTAAGTGGATCTGTTACCACTGCTAAAATGTCATCTGCATAAAGCAGTAATTTATGTTCGTGACCACCGCACTCAACCCCCTTAATGCCTCCATTTGTCCTGATACTGATAGCTAACATCTCCAAAAAAATAATGAATAACAGCGGGCTGAGAGAGCAACCCTGACAGGTCCCTCTGGAGAGCTGAAAGAATGGTGAGATAACCCTGTTAGTTATCACAGCAGCTTTAGGCTCCTTGTACAAAAGCTTAACCCACTTAGAGAAATGTGGACCAAACCCAAAGTGTGACAGGGTGGCAAAGAGGAAGTTCCACTCCACCCTGTCAAAGGCCTTCTCAGCATCTAAGGAAATAGCCGCTATCGGTACTTCTTTAAACTGGCTAAGCCACATTAGGTGCAGGAGTTTTCTTACGTTATCTGGGGATGATCTGTTTTTCACGAAGCCCACCTGATCAGGGTGTATGATGCTTGGCAAGAATTGTTGGAGACATTATGCAAGTATCTTTGCAAATATTTTGCAGTCCAGATTAAGCAGGCTAATAGGTCGATAATTGGATGGATTTGTTGTGTCTTTATCCTTTTTAGGAATTAGGGATATCAATGCTTCATTAAAAGTAGGTGGTATCTGGCCAAGCTCAAAGGCTTCCTGATATACCTTCTGCAGTACTGGAGCAAGGATGTCTATATACTCTTTGTAATACTCGGCAGGAAGTCCATCGTAGCCGGGAGATTTCCCAGTTTTCATTAATGAGACAGCCTTTCTTATTTCACCCACTTTTATGTCTTTTTAAAAATACTAATTCTATGTAAAGTTGGAGAGAAATTGGGTAAAGTCAGACTCCTGTTGGTAGGAGAAACCAGGATCATCTGGAGACACCATCCTGTTCTCAACATGTTCTAATCTTCATAATTAAACTTTCTGGACCTAATTTTACAGTTTAGCTGTTGGAACACTGATAGTCTGTGATATTGATGCTCGTTAATAAGATAAGATAAGATAAAGATAAGATAAAGTTCTTTATTTCTCCCCACGCCAGGGGAAATTTACATTATTACAGCAGCTTATGTAACAGTAGACATAGTGATAAGAATAAAATAATAATA
Source organism: Amphiprion ocellaris (assembly GCF_022539595.1). Taxonomy (NCBI): domain Eukaryota; kingdom Metazoa; phylum Chordata; class Actinopteri; family Pomacentridae; genus Amphiprion; species Amphiprion ocellaris. The sequence continues at coordinate 40,707,813 of NC_072768.1, forward strand.
GAACAATAGTAATAATATTTACAATATATACAAGGGTGAGAGATAATGAACAGAAACCAAATTCAGTGTTCAGACTGAGACACCTGGAAGGAGGTAAAACTTATCTGGGGTCAGTTTTTAGCACAACTCAGATGTGTTTGGGTTTTTTTTTATTTAAAAACTGGTTAATTTACATGAAACTTGGCTAAAATTACACAAAAATAACCACAAATTTCTCAATATTTGTCAAAAATGGCTCAAAAACTGTTCAAAATGACAAAAATGACACTAAATGGTCCCAAAATTATTAGAATTTGTCCAAAAAATGACAAAAACCTTCCAGAATGACTCAATATTTGACCAAATTAGTCCAAAAATGTCCAAAATGACTTGGACATTGTCCAGAATTGGTGAAATATGGATTATCTTCAGACTGAGACGCCTGAATAGATGTAAAACTGATCTGAGTTCTGGTAAAAACTGACTCCAGATCAGTTTAAAGCCATCCAGGTGAGAACCAGAATGACATGAAATGTGTCCTGAATGATTCTAAAATGATCCAAAATGAGGAGAATAGATCCAAGTTTTCATAAAACTTGTTGGAAATTACCAGAAAATTGTCCAAAATGAGATTTATTGTGTCCAGTCGCTCATTGATTTTCATCATTAGTTGTTTTTTACTTTGGCTTTTATTTAGTTTTTTTTTTTTTCGCAATTTTCCGCTCATTTTTCTGTTGCAGTTTTTTGTTTTTGTCCTTTTCAGTCATTGCTTACTTTCATTTTCAGTAGCCTTTTGTGTTTGTTATTTTTTGTGTCTTTCAGTTGCAGATTTGTGTCATTTTGGCTCAGTTTGCTCAGAGTCTCGTTCTGTTTCTGCCTCCAGGTTCACCGAGTTTGTTGTCGGTGGCGATTCTGTAGATTTGGTTGTTTCAGGTTTATCCTGCCACAGACTGAACCCAGACCAGCCTGATTACAGCCACATGTTTAGACCCTCATGTTTAGATCCACATGTTTAGATCCACACGTGGTTCGACTGATTCCAGCTTCAACGAGATGCTGATTCGAAACCAGAACTTCTCCAACCTTCACGTAGAGTTCCTGTCATTTCTAGCGGATCGCTGGGCTTCATCCTTACATCAGAAACAGCTTCTGGATCTCCGACTGTCTCTCTGTGGGGCAACAGGGCAACTTAGAAAACTCCACATGATCTGGAGTAAAACTACCAAAAACTAAAACCCTGTAATTGAATCCCAGATAGTTCCAGTGTTTTTATTCCTGCTCCGGCTGAAGGAATCCTATCTTCTCTTTGTTCTATGTATCTTCTGGTGTCTCTGTCTGAGCTTGGTCCTCCGTTACAGAATAAATCGGCTGCAGGTCGACCGTTGGCTGCTGAGCTCCACTTTAACCTCAGAGCTGCAGATTATAGAAATCTGTCCTGCGTCATTCAGCCTCGCTTCCTTCATAAATCTCCCTTATAATCTCTAATTCAATTCAGGAGCCCAGAGCAGAGCAGAGGTGAGGCGCCGACTAGAGGATGAACCCACTAAAGATCCTTCAATGTTCCTCTAAAGATCCTCTAAGGATCCTGACTACCTTCAGATCCAGGAACACTCATTCACTGGTTCCTGGTTTTAGATCTCATCTCAGAAATGTTTCCTAGAACCCATCTGTGGTTCTCCTGAGGTTCTGACCTCCTGAGGTTCTATTTCTGGATCCGTTCTTCTGGATAATGAGCAGCTTCTGTTCTGATGTGGTTCAGAAACCACAGACTGATAACAGACCAGGACCAGGACCAGGACCAGGACCAGGACCGGCCTGTCATTACCTGGGCGTGTGTGCAAGTGTGTGCAAGTGTGTGCAAGTGTGTGTGTAGGTGTGTAAATGTGTGTGCGTGTGTGCATGTGTGTCTATTCTGTAATTACTGAGGCTCTGAGCTTCATGTTGACCTGATTCTGTTCCTGGATGGATTTAAACAGATCTGAGTTCTGGTAAAAACTGACCCCAGATCAGCTTAAATCCATCCAGGTGAGAACCAGAACGACATGAAATGTGTCCAGAATGATTCTAAAATGATCCAAAATGAGGAGAAAAGATCCAAGTTCACATAAAACTGGTTGAAAATGACCAGAAAATTGTCTAAAATGAGTCAGAAATGATCCAGAAAAGACTCAAAACCTCAGAGAGGTTGGTCCTGGTTCTGGTCCTGGTCCTGGTCCTGGTTCTGGTCCTGGTCCTGGTCCTGGTCCTGATTCTGGTCCTGGTCAGTTCTTCCTGTATACAGTCTGTTATGTTCTGGATGAACTCTGAATATAACTGTAGAACTGTAGTATTTTTATTTAACTGTAGTATCTACCTGTAGTATTTCACTGTAGTATTTAACTGTACTATCTACCTGTAGTATTTAATTGTAGTATTTCTGTGTAGTATTTAACTGTAGTACTTACCTGTAGTATTTCACTGTAGTATTTAACTGTACTATCTACCTGTAGTATTTAATTGTAGTATTTCTCTGTAGTATTTAACTGTAGTATCTACCTGTAGTATTTAACTGTAGTATTTAACTGTACTATCTACCTGTAGTATTTAATTGTAGTATTTCTCTGTAGTATTTAACTGTAGTATCTACCTGTAGTATTTAACTGTAGTATTTAACTGTACTATCTACCTGTAGTATTTAATTGTAGTATTTCTGTGTAGTATTTAACTGTAGTACTTACCTGTAGTATTTCACTGTAGTATTTAACTGTACTATCTACCTGTAGTATTTAATTGTAGTATTTCTCTGTAGTATTTAACTGTAGTATCTACCTGTAGTATTTAACTGTAGTATTTAACTGTACTGTCTACCTGTAGTATTTAATTGTAGTATTTCTCTTTAGTATCTACCTGTAGTATTTACCTGTAGTATTTACCTGTAGTACTTAACTGTACTATCTAACTGTACTATCTAACTGTACTATCTGACTGTAGTATCTACCTGTAGTATCTCACTGTAGTATTTAACTGTAGTACTTAACTGTAGTATTTAACTGTACTATCTAACTGTAGTATTTAACTGTAGTATTTAATTGTAGTACTTAACTGTAGTACTTAACTGTAGTATTTTACTGTACTATCTAACTGTACTATCTAACTGTAGCATTTAACTGTAGTATTTAATTGTAATACTTAACTGTAGTATTTTACTGTAGTATTTAACTGTACTATCTAACTGTAGTATTTAACTGTAGTATTTAATTGTAGTACTTAACTGTAGTACTTAACTGTAGTATTTTACTGTAGTATTTAACTGTACTATCTAACTGTACTATCTAACTGTAGTATTTAACTGTAGTATTTAATTGTAGTACTTAACTGTAGTACTTAACTGTAGTATTTTACTGTAGTATTTAACTGTACTATCTAACTGTAGTATCTAACTGTAGTATTTAATTGCAGTACTTAACTGTAGTATTTTACTGTAGTATTTAACTGTACTATCTAACTGTAGTATTTAATTGTAGTACTTAACTGTAGTACTTAACTGTAGTATTTAACTGTACTATCTAACTGTACTATCTAACTGTAGTATTTAATTGTAGTACTTAACTGTAGTACTTAACTGTAGTATTTTACTGTAGTATTTAACTGTACTATCTAACTGTAGTATCTAACTGTAGTATTTAATTGTAGTACTTAACTGTAGTATTTTACTGTAGTATTTAACTGTACTATCTAACTGTAGTATTTAACTGTAGTATTTAATTGTAGTACTTAACTGTAGTACTTAACTGTAGTATTTTACTGTAGTATTTAACTGTACTATCTAACTGTAGTATTTAACTGTAGTATTTAATTGTAGTACTTAACTGTAGTACTTAACTGTAGTATTTTACTGTAGTATTTAACTGTACTATCTAACTGTAGTATTTAACTGTCCGTCAGTCTGCCCCAGGGCAGCTGTGGCTACAAATGTAGTTTACCACCGCTGAGTGAGAATGTGTGAGTGAATGAATAATGGATTCATTGTGAAGCGCTTTGAGTGCCTTGAAAAGCGCTATATAAATCTAATCCATTATTATTATTATTATTATTATTATTATTATTATTATTAGTAGTAGTAGTATTTAACTGTAGTATCTACCTGTACTATTTAACTGTAGTATTTTACTGTAGTATCTACCTGTAGTATTTAACTGTAGTATCTACCTGTAGTATTTAACTGTACTATTTAACCGTAGTATCTACCTGTAGTATTTTATTGTAGTATCTACCTGTAATATTTTATTGTAGTATCTACCTGTAGTATTTAACTGTAGTATCTACCTGTAGTATTTTATTATAGTATCTACCTGTAGTATCTACCTGTAGTATTTTATTGTAGTATCTATCTGTAGTGAACACTCACCTGTGTTTGCTGAGATCTGAACTTTGGGCTGTTGCCATGACAACAGTCAGCAGCCTCAGAGATCTGCTCTTTACAGGAAGATACACAACATACACAACATACACAACGTACACAAAATACACAACATACACAAAATACACAACATACACAACATACCACTCTTACCCTGAAAGACTTACAATACAACACAATACACACACACAATATACTCACAACACACACAATACAACACAATACACACAACACACACACAATATACACACAATACACACAATACAACACAATACACACACAATACACACAATATACTCACAGCACACACACAATACAACACAATACACACACAATATACTCACAGCACACACACAATACAACACAATACACACAACAAACACACAATATACTCACAGCACACACACAATACAACACAATACACACAACAAACACACAATATACACACAACGCACACACAATACAATACACTCACACACAATACAACACAATACACACACACACAATACACTCCCACACAACACAATACACACACACACAATACACTCACAAACAATACACACACACACACACAATGCACTCACACACACAACAACACAATACACACACAATACACACACACACAATACACTCGCACACATACACACAATACAACACAATACTCACACAATACACACACAATGCAATACAACACACAAATGCACACACAATACACACACAACACACACACAGTACACACACACAATGCAACACAATACACGCACAGTACACACACACAATGCAACACAATACACGCACAGTACACACACACAATGCAACACAATACACGTACAATATACACAGTACACACACACAGTGCAACACAATGCAACACAATGCAACACAATACACGCACAATATACACACAGTACACACACACAATACACTCACAACACACAGAATACACAAAACACACACAATGTAACACAATACAATGGGATGGATGGTGGTCTGGGTTACTATGGGATGGATGGTGGTCTGGGATATTATGGGATGGATGGTGGTCTGGGTTACTATGGGATGGATGGTGGTCTGGGTTACTATGGGATGGATGGTGGTCTGGGATATTATGGGATGGATGGTGGTCTGGGATATTATGGGATGGATGGTGGTCTGGGTTACTATGGGATGGATAGTGGTCTGGGTTACTATGGGATGGATGGTGGTCTGGGATATTATGGGATGGATGGTGGTCTGGGATATTATGGGATGGATGGTGGTCTGGGATATTATGGGATGGATAGTGGTCTGGGTTACTATGGGATGGATAGTGGTCTGGGTTACTATGGGATGGATGGTGGTCTGGGATAGTTTTTGAGCCATAAATAGTTTATTTAAATGAAGAGAAATTTAGGAGACACTTCTGAATGTTTAGCTTATTTGCTTCTGTTTCTTCTTCCTTTTTCTTCTTCTGGTTGGAGCTGGTTGGTTCTGGTTGGAGCTGGTTGGAGCTGGTTGGTTCTGGTCGGATCTGATTGGTTCTGGTCTGATCTGGTTGGTTCTGGTTGGAGCTGATTGGTTCTGGTTGGAGCTGGTTGGTTCTGGTTGGTTCTGGTTGGAGCTGGTTGGTTCTGGTTGGTTCTGATTTGAATTCTTACCTGGTTACTGGAGGATGATGGGAAATAACATGATGGTCGGTTCTGTTTTTATTGCTTAACCTGTGAGAAGATCAGATGTGGAGATAAAAGCTGCTGTCGTGTGATTGTTGTGTGATTATTTGTTGTGTGTTTTCTGTGTATTGTTGTGTTAATCGTGTGATTGTGACAGAAGATGAGCTGTTAGAAACACAGTGGATCAATACTGATGGATCAATACTTTTGTCTGCTGCACTTTAACATGTTAAATCCTTGCTGCAGTATTGATCATGTCATGCGTGTGTCTGTCTACATGCGTGTTCTTGTGTTGTCTCCTGAATGTGATCAGAACAAACATCAGAATAATGAGGTTTATTATTGGATGTAAATAAACAGATTCATGATGATTTCTCTAATATTCATCATTTTTCTTTCACATTACAGTAAACAATGTGGATGTTTCCTGGTTTGCATGTAGAAGAATGTTTTTAAAGTGATTTTATTTGTTATTAGCTGTAATCTGTTAAAAAAAAAAATCTGTTCATTAACAGAAAACTGCAATTCGGATCGAGTTTGGGTCTGATATTTAAAGCAGATCCAGGTTTAAACAGAGCTGCAGTTCATTTTTTACAATGTTCAGGGAGGTCAGAGGTCATCGGGACACTGGGGCTGAAAACAAAAGCAGAACATCAGCAGCTTTGATTCTAGATAAAACCTCGACATGATCAAACCACAAATCCACGGTTTGTAATCGTATCGAGAATGAAGAGAAACAAAAACAAGAACAACTTCTACCCCTCTACCTCTCTACCTCTATCCCGTCTACCTCTCTATCTCCATCCCTCTATCTCTATCCCTCTATCTCTATCCCTCTATCTCTACCTCTTCTGTCCCTCTAAACCCGTCTGGCCAGCAGCAGATGGTTCCCCGACATTAGAGCCGGGTTCTGCTCGAGGTTTTTTTCCCTGTTAAAAGGGTGTTTTCCTGCCACTGTCTCCTTAGGGCTGCTCTGGGGGTTCAGGCATATGGGTTCTGTAAAGCGTCTCGAGACAATTTGACTGTAACTGGCACTATATAAATAAAACTGAATTGAATTGAATTGAACTGAATTGAACTGAACTGAATTGAATTGAATTGAATTGAATTGAAGAAAAAAACATCCTGTGAAGCTTCACCTTGGAAATAATAATAATAATAACTAGATAAGCCCTCAGAGAGCTCAGTCCTCCTCCAAGGCTGCTCATTGCGCCATATGTCAGAAATGCAGCATTTGTTTATTAGTTATTGATGATCAGAAATCATGTGTCCATTTAATATAGATGTCCTCACAAACACAATGACCTTCCTCTGAGCACAGGCGTGTCTTCTGCATGTGTACGTTATGTATGGATACTGAATCACGTGACCTAAATATGTAGCGGGTGGCAGGAATAGATGGGACTCAGAAACACCCCCACAATTTAATCAGTTGTTCCTTGGATCATTTCTGATGGATAAGTCCTGATAAGTCCTCAGAGGTGGATTTGTAGTAGGATCACAATCAGCTGCGTAGCGTTCACTTGTTGTCATGGTTACAGTGACACCATGCCGCTATCTGGCAATGATACAGAAATCTTTAACCAATCCATGGACCCAGACTATGCATAACTGCTAAAATCTAATCACTTGGTCCTTTTGTCATTTCTGACCTTCCCTGGAAATTTCATCAAAATCCATTTGTCTGTTTTAGAGTAAAGTTGCTGACAGACAGACAAATGTATGCTAATCATCACATAACTCAACTGCGTTCCTTGGCAGTGTAATAAAAAACTGTATATTGTCATCAGTGGTTCTAGTGGTTCTAGCGGTTCTAGTTCTAGCAGTTCTAGTAGTTCTAGTGGTTCTAGGGGTTCTAGTGCTTTTAGTTCTAGCAGTTCTAGTGGCTCCAGTTCTAGCGGTTCTAGTGGTTCTAGTTGTAGTGATTCTAGTGGTTCTAGCGGTTCTAGTGCTTCTAATTCTAGCGGCTCTAGTGGCTCTAGTTCTAGCGGTTCTAGTTTTAGCAGTTCTAGTAGTTCTAGTGATTCTAGTGGTTCTAGGGGTTCTAGTGCTTCTAGTTCTAGCGGTTCTAGTGGCTCCAGTTCTAGCGGTTCTAGTGGTTCTAGTTGTAGTGATTCTAGTGGTTCTAGTGGTTCTAGCGGTTCTAGTGCTTCTAATTCTAGCGGCTCTAGTGGCTCTAGTTCTAGCGGTTCGAGTGGTTCTAGCAGTTCTAGTGGTTCTAATTCTAGCGGCTCTAGTGGCTCTAGTTCTAGCGGTTCTAGTGGTTCTAGCAGTTCTAGTGGTTCTAATTCTAGTGATTCTAGTGGTTCTAGAGGTTCTAGTGTTTCTAGTTCTAGCGGTTCTAGTAGTTCTAGTTCTAGCGGTTCTAGTGGTTCTAGTGGTTCTAGTTTTAGCAGTTCTAGTGGTTCTATTTCAAGCAGTTCTAGTGGTTCTAGAGGTTCTGTGTTCTTTTGGGTCCAGAGCTGCTCAGCTTCAGGTTTTTCAGATCTCAGTTTGCTGCAGACATGAAGGAGAGAGAAGATGAAAGAAAAGGTCAGAACTCCTTCAGTGGAGAGTTCACAGGTTTGATCCCAACCTTTCACCATTTATCATTTATATATATCAGGGCTGGGACTTTAACGAGTTAATTTCGATTAATTAATTGCAGCAGAAAACAACGTGTTAAAAATAATAAAAATTAATTGCACCCTCCTCAGTTCCCTCTTTTCTGGCACACCAGTAACTCTGATGAACACTCCAGCCCAGTAGGTGGCGGTAATGAACCTAAAGTCTGTTTGTAGCCATGAAGAAGAAGCACAGGAAGCACTGAGTGAAGTCAGGCACTGGTGAACAGTGAAGGAAGATGAGATTGAGCTTGTTGGACAGAAGGTTTCCTTTTAAAAATCTTCCTGATGGTAGCTTGGATAAAAGCCTGGTTGTGTGTAAATTGTACAACAAAGAGTTTTCTGATCACTGCGTCACTTCAAGCCGACGGTATCACCTCAATGTAAAACATGTTGCTGTTAGCACCAGAGCTAACGTTAGCTACGAGTCATGCTAACGGTGTAGCCATCCCATAATAGACCACTTTTCTAGACAGTGCTTGAGTTTACAGAAAGTCTTAAAATGTTGAATAAAATCGCTATAATTGCACTTAGATTTGCAGTAATCTGTGAATGTAGCAGACAGATAAAAAATGCAGATAAATAGAAATGAAACATTTTTGTGGTTTAAGTTTTTACTCCGTCGAGGCTCTGCCTCCTTGGAGGAGGAATAACCTAAACAACAAAAATATCTCTTTTAATAACTTAATTATAAAATTTTTGTTTATAAAAAAAAAATTACATAAATAAAAATATTCCTATAAAAAGAAACATCAAAATTCCACCATTTATCAGACCCAGAAAAGATGAAAACAGAATGAATCTCTGGATTTTCAACTTACTGAAGCTCCTTGAACTACTTATGCTGATTTTATGTGCCATACAGTGGAAAAAACAAATAAATTCAGGCTTTAAGTCATCAAAATCACTTTTTTCTATATGTCCCATTTTCCTTTTTTAAAATAAATTTTAAATTATAAACACGTATATGTCTATTCATTGATTCAACTGTCAACCACAATTTTATTTGAATTGAAAAACTTCACTTATTGTGTCAAATATTGCTATTTGACAGAACTGCAATTATTGCGATTAATTAATTACAAAGCCTGTAATTAATTCGATAAAAATTTTTAATCGCATCCACCACTGTTACACACATATGTATATACATATATATATATATATATATATATATATATATATATATATATATATATATATATATATCTACCTTAAATAAAGTCTACCATCTGAAACCAGTCCAGGAAGAGAGGCTCATGGGAGATGTGGTTTTAGTCTGACTGTGTTTCTCACCTGGTCATGTGACTCAGGTATCAGTGACGTCATTGGACCATAAAAGTGGAGCTTCAGCAGCTCCAATAAAACTCTGAGGACACGTTGCCATGAGAACGGAGTCCCTGAGGCATGCTGGGAGATCAGTGATGTCACTGCCTCACATGTGGGTGTTACTGGTCGTGTTTCTGAGGCTTGGTTTTACGTCTTTCTACTTCCTGTCTGTATCTCTACTTCGTGTCTGGATCTCTACTTCCTGTGTGGATCTCTACTTCCTGTGTGGAACGACAAAAACACGACACAAAACTACAAAATCACAACACAAAACGACAAAAATACGACAAAACAAAAAGAAGACACAAAACGACAAAAACACGACACAAAACAACAAAAACACGACACAAAACTACAAAATCACAACACAAAACGACAAAAACACGACAAAACAAAAAGAAGACACAAAACAACAAAAACACGACACAAAAACACGGCAAAGCGACCAAAAACACGACACAAAACAACAAAAAGAAGACACAAAACGACAGAAACAAAACAGAAAACAAAAACACGACATAAAGCGACAAAAAGACAAACAACAGAGTGTTATCCGGTTGGTTTGTTTAGTGTTTTGGAGTTAAAGCTCAGGTGGGTTCAGGAGTCACTGTGAGGTCACTGTGAGGTCAGACTCTCTTTGTGTTGACATGAATGAGTCGGTTCATTATTTATTGGTGCTGCTGGATCAATCCTGGTGTCGGTTAAAAGGCGTTCGGGGACGTTTTGAGCAGGAAGAAGCCGTTTAGTTTAGCTGTTTATTGATCTTCAGCTGTTCTGCTTCTTATCTCCAGCTGCTGCTCTCTCTGTCAGGACCACTTTAATTATTTAAACTGCTGAATCTGTATTTGTGCTCAAACACAGCTTTCCTCTTTTGTTTCCACTGAATTCAGTTATTCATCTGTGACTGACAGATCAGCTCGTTCAGCTCATAATTAATATTAGATTTTCCTCCCACTAACAAACATGCTGTGGAAGCTCTGGGTTATTATGGGATGGATGATGATGATGGTGGTTAGCTCTGGAAGCTAACTCAGGATCTTTACTTCCAACATTCAGCCTGATAAACGTGATGTCTTTGGAGAAGTTTGAATCTGTATGTATTTGTTTTATGGGTTTGCACACGTTTAGCTGCTCAGAATAAACAGGTTGTTTACAATCCACCGCTGGTATGAAGCTAGCAGGAATTAGCTCGTAGCTTAGCATATTTGACTGTAGCTGATAATCAGACTCATGGTTGTAATTCACATTAGAGTTTAACATGAAACTGTAAAAATGTTTGGTTTAATCTTTATTGTTAATGAAACAGGTTAGCTCTGTGTTAGCCTTTTTGCTAACAAGCTAATTGTTTAGTGCTGCTAGCTCGCAAACATTCGGAAGCTTCAGTGTACTTTAATAATTTCACTTAAAATTAAGATTCACATTTTAATGAAACGCAAATAAACTGGGACAGATTTTAATTCTTTAGAACAAATATGAAAGTTTAAAGGAATCTTTGCTAACTGCTAGTAGCACTGGGGTTGTTAGCTTACAGGTTAGCATTACTGTTTTATGGTGAAAGCACAGAAAGGTGATCATATGAGAACATATCATATTTTGTGCTGTAACACAAACGAACACAGTTTTGTGTTAGCCTGGCTGCTAACAAGCTAATGGTTTAGTGCTGCTAGCTAGCAGACATTCAGAAGCTCCAGTGTATTTTAATAATTTCACTGAAAAATTAAGATTCACATTTTAAGAAAAACCAACTGAAATAAACTGGGACAGATTTGAGAATGTTTGACAGAATTACTTTTAAGAAAATATATGAAAGTTTAAAGGACTCTTTGCTAACTGCTAGCAGCTCTGCGGTTGTTAGCTTACAGGGTAGCATTACTGTTTCATGGTGAAAGCACAGAAAGATATGAGAACATTTCATATTTTATACTTTAACACATTAGAAGAACGAACACACTTTTGTGCTAGCCTGGCTGCTAACAAGCTAGCTGTCTCGTTTTTGTCACTTTGTGTCTTGTTTTTGTTGTTTTTGGCGGCTAACAAGCTAGCTGGCTAGCTCCTGCCCGCTAGTTTCAGAACTTCTAGAAACACCAGAGCACAAAGTCACAAAAAGGTGATGGTGTGAGAACTTTTAAATTATGTTGTGCTTCAACACGTTAGCAGAACATTGGTATTGAGGCTATTGTTGCATTAATAAAGTTCTACATGATGTTGTGTTATTGCTGTTGGCATGTTGTGTATTTTAATGTTGTGTGCTATTATATTGCGTTGATATTTACTTCAGTTGTTGTCTTGAAAACAGAACATCATGGACTGAAATCTTTGTTTTTTGTTGACAAAGTGAGTTTTACATTTGCAGGTCCTGCTAGCCTAGCATTAGCATTAATATTAACTTTTGCATTAGCATTAACAACATTGATATTTACTTCAGTTTTTGTCTTGAAAACACAATATCAAAGACTAATATCTTATTGTTTTGTTGACAACATGGGTCTTACTTTAGCAGGTCCTGCTAAGTAGCATTAGCATTAACAACACTGTTATTTACTTCAGTTTTTGTCTTGAAAACACAACATCATGGACTGAAATCTTAGTGTTTTTTTTTGACACAATAACCATAAAAAACCCTAGCATTAGCTTTGGCATTAGCATTAGAGTTAGCATTAGCACTAGTATTATTATATTGTGTATTTTAATATTGTGTATTAATATTCTTGTGTGTTAAGTTGTGTATTATATTACTGTGTTATTACTGTGTATTTTAATGTTGTGTGTTATTATTATTGTGTATTATATTATAGTGTGTTTTTATTACTGTGTGTACTGTCCTGATGCATTTCTGCTGTTGAGGACTACTGGAGGCTGATCTTCTCTGGAACATCTCCACCTGTAGTTTCTGGACTTTAAAGTTCTCATGAGGAACACAAACATCAGAATGTGTTGCTGAACTTCCTCCTTGTCTGTCTGATCCTGTGCAGGTCCAGCAAGTCCCCGATCAGAAGCTTTCGTCATGGCTGCCGCCCGTCACCTGGGCGACCTCACCTGTGGAGGTTCCACCTGCTGAGCTGAGAGACGCTCACCTGAGTCCAGAGAACCTCCAAACCATGTAGAGCAGCTTCTCCAGCAGGGGGGAGGGTCTACAGCGTTATTTCTTACTCCTGTTGGCCGACCTGCAGACAGACCTCACCTGTGCTCACCTGTGCAGAGAGTGTATGTAGGAGTGGCCAGAGAGCAGGACGTGATGGTGCTCCACAGCACCCCCTACACCAGTGCCTGCCTGCACTTCCTGGATGGGCTGTCGTGGATGCTGGTGTTCCCGTGCTACTGGCTGCTGGACCGGCTGCTGGCGTCCTGCGTGGCCACCTCTTTGGAGAAGCAGCGGCGCTCTCAGGACCCCTGCTCCTTCCTGTCGCTCTGCATCCTCGTTTCAGTGCCACTCTACCTACTGCTGCTCCTCGCATCGCTGCCCTTCGCCCTGCTGGGCTTCATCGTCTGGGCCCCGCTGCAGGCCGTCCGCCAGCCCTACCTGTACACCTACCGCAGGTGAGTGCTCACCTGACATACAGATAAAACAACAGGTAACACAACAGCTAACACGACAGGTGACACGGCATATGACACAACAGATAACACAACAGGTAACATCTGACTGAACACTGTGGAGCTGTGAGAGCAACAGTCAAGGAGACACAAAATCGTATGTTATATGTTCCTTGTTCCCCACCCCCCTCTTCCCTCATCCCTACCCCTTTACCTCTACCCCTCTACTCCTCTATCCCTCTACCTCTTCTGTCCCTCTCAACCCTCCTTCCAGCAGCAGATGGGTTCCCCCACCTAAAGATCCAGGTTCTGCTCCAGATTTCTTCCTTCCTGTTAAAGGGTGTTTCTCTTGCCACTGTCTCCTTAGGGCTGCTCTGGGGGTTCATATGGGTTCTGGAAAGTGTCTGGAGACAATTTGACTGTAATTGGTGCTATATAAATAAAATTGAATTGAATTGAATTGAACTGACAAAACCACCACAAAAAACAAACAACCACAAAAGGACACCTATCAACTACAGAGACACAAAACAACCACAAAGAGACACAAAACAACCACAAAGAGGTGCAAAGAGACACAAAACCACCACGACACACTAAAAAAACCACAAAGACACACTACACCCTCCCATCTGTCTATATTACTCAGATGTTATGTCACAAAAGCAGCATTTTATAAACTTTACTCCAGTGTTTTTAACGTTTATCTGATTTTTGGAAGTTCTGCTCTCTACCTCCAAGTCTGATGCTAAGCTAATGCTAACCAGCTGCTGGTTCTATATTAATGTTTAGACCCAACAGTTTAATCAACCTCCTGATCAAAGGAAACATCTGAACCATGGATCGTCTGTTTCCTCTGTTCCTCTGCAGACCAGACAAGCACCAGGCCGAGCAGGGCCAAGCCGGGCCGGGCGGCGCCGGGACCGGGGAGTGGAGGCCTCAGGGCCGGAACTTCTGCTTCTGCAGCGCTAACGTCTGCCTGCTGCCTGACTCCCTGGCCCGGTTCAACAACCTGTCCGACACCCACCGGAGAGCCAGGGAAGTCGGCAGGAGGATCCGCAATGGAGCCAGCCGGCCTCAGATCAAGATCTACATTGACTCGCCCACCAACACATCCATCAGGTGAGGAGCTGCTGGTCCAAGTTCACAGCAGAACTAACAGAGGAACCACTAACCTAAACTTTATGTTGACCTGGTAACGCTACGCTATGCTCCAGAAAAGAAGAGAGTCCAACCCCTCTCCAGGATTCTGGTTCCAGAACCCTTGCTGTGCGTGGAGGTGAGCCCAACTATATTTAGCCGGTATCGCTGCACCTCCACCAGCTGAGGTTCCTTCCCCCCAGTGAGGTGACGTTCCACGTCCCCAGAACTAGTCTACACCACCAGGGGGCAGTGCACCCAGGCACCCGCTCCTGCTTAGTGGGCATAGCAACTCCAGTTTCCTGTCCAGTGAGTGGTGGCCCACCGGTCGGCGACCCTGTGTTACTTATTCAGGCTGTACCCGACTGAGACACATGGGGCCCCAAGGCTCGGCCACCAGGTGGTCTCTGGTGACTTTAGCAGATGATGTGGTTCTGTTGGCTTCATCAGACCTTCAGCAGCACTGGAGCGGTTTGCAGCCGAGTGTGAAGCAGTGGGGATGTGGATCAGAACCTCCAAATCCGAGGCCATGGTTCTCTGATGGAAACCAATGGATTGCTCCCTCTGGGTTGGGAGGGAGATGCTTCCCCAAGTGAAGGAGTTCAAGTGTCTCGGGATCTTGTTCACAAGTGATGGGAAAATGGCGCTAGAGATGGACAGGAGGATTGGTGCAGCGTCAGCAGTAATGAATGCGTTGTACCGAACCATCGTGGTGAAGAGGGAGCTGAGCCTCAAGGAGAAGCTCTCAGTTTACCATCCATCTACGTTCCAACCCTCACCTATGGTCATGAGCTCTGGGTAGTGACTGAAAGAATGAGATCATGGATACAAGCGTCTGAAATGAGCTTCCTCTGTAGGGTGTGTGGGCTCAGCCTTAGATATAGGGGGAGAAGCTCAGACATCCAGAGGGAGCTCAGAGTAGAGCTGCTGATCCTTCACCTCTAAAGGAACCAGCTGAGGTGGTTTGGACATCTGATTCAGATGAGCGGAATAAAATGGATGGATAGCTAGACAAAGCTGCTGGAGGCTAATCGGCTTCCTGTGGCTTTTCTAGCTAGCTAACTACAATTCTACAGTTTCATTTATCAGACGCTTTAATCATAGATCCAACACACCAAGGATCTAGTCAGGAGAAACAACTTGGATAAGAACCATGAAATAAATTCAAGCTGAATTTATGTTGAACTGATAACGATATGATATACTAGCTTCCCCTACCACTAGCTAGCTTGGACTTTTTGCTAGCATTGGCTAAGCTATACTGTTAATTGGTGAAGTTATTTTGGAGTCATCTGCAGTAAAACTCAGATTTTTAAACGTCTCTTTGTGTTTTTTTCAGCGCTGCGTCCTTCAGCAGTCTCACCACCGGTTTCCGTCGTACTTCCTCTTTGGACCAGCGTCCGGACCAAACCCCCACCACCAACGGACCCGCCGACACTGAACCAGAACCGCCCACTGAGTGTCCGATCCACCCGCCCGGTGCAGCCGACTGCCCCATCCACCCCCCCGCAGGCGACCAATGCCCCACCCACCCCGACGCAGTGCCCCCTGCAGGCGACTGTCCGCTGCACCCAAACGGAACCAGCAGCTCCGACTGCCCTGCCCACAGCACCGGGGAGGCTGACTGCCCCGTGCATGCCCCCAGTAACCATGACTGTGCCATGCACGGGGACGTGGCGCCAAAGCCCGACTGCCCGCTGCACGCCTCGGGGGTCCAGATCAGCATAAGCGCCCCGGAGCCGGACCCGGATGAGGAGGAGACGGGGAACCACCGGGAGGCCGGCGGCGGCGACTCCATGACGGCCTCCCGGGAGTCGCTGGCCCGTTACCACGGTGATGGCGGCATCGGGATCTCCTCCAACAACACGCTCTCACATGTTCCGCGGACCTCCGTCTTTAAGCGTCCGGGACGGAAACGTCGCCACGGAGACGAGACTTTCGAGCACGATGTCTCCGCCTTTTTTCCCGCCAACCTGGACTTCCTGGCGTTGCAGGAAGTGTTCGACCATGGAGCGACATCGCGGCTGCGCCGGCAGCTGCACCGGTACTTCCCCTACGTGCTGAGCGACGTCGGCCGCTACGGCTGGAAGGGCTGCTGCTCCAGGTTCAAGTTCCTGAACAGCGGCCTGATGCTGGCCAGCCGATACCCCATCCTGGACGCCCGCTACGAGTGCTACCCCAACGGGCGTGGCGAGGACGCGCTGGCAGCCAAGGGGGCGCTGTTCGCCAAGGTGAGAGCTTACCTGGTTTAATCTTAATGATCACATGGTGGGAAAGTTTTCTCTCGTGTCAGTTAGATTATGGTAATTTTGTCATTTCTTACTATAGAATGGCATTACTTTTAAACAAACAACTAAATAAGGAAAGTGGTTTTACCTAGCTGACATGTTTCCACTGCATCTGCAGTCTTCAGAGCGTCATCAGACAGAGGAAACATGTCAGCAAGGCAAAAGCATACCTTCCTTATTTAGTTGTTGGTTTAAAAGTAACGCTATTGTATTTTTCTCATGTTTGAGCTTTAATATGAAGCTGCACGATATCAGAAAATAACAAGACGGAGGTTTTTTCCTGCCATTCATATTAAAAGAATTCAGGATTTTATTGGTAGATGAAGCTGATTAAAGTGATTAGTTGTGTTCTGTGTTCCAGCATCCTGTCTGTAGTGAAACATTTCCAGATATGAACAGAGCTGCACAGAAATAATCACAATTATTCATTAAAAGGAGAAACCTTTCTGGGTTTTATCTGCTCTGTAATCTGAAGCTGAGACGGTTTTTCTGTTTATTTCTACACTTCATAAAGTCTAACTTGATTGTTTTAGACATATTTTTGAGTCACAATCAAGTTTATTCATTGATTTTAGAGAACTGTCTTATTGAACATTTAAACAAACAGCAAACGGCGCTGCTTCAGTTAAAATGACCAGAATGGCACAAAATGAACCAAATGATGCACAAAGTGACAAAGAACAAACTAAATGAGGCCAAAAATGAGCAAAATGAGAAAAAATACTAATATGAGACATAAAATAAACAAAAATAACCCAAATGAGGCCTAAAATAAACCGTTCTAAAGGGTTCTAGTGAAGTTAAAGGCAGATATTGATTCGTATTTTGTTATGTTTGAACGTGTTGCCAATACCCTTAAGTGGCCTAGGACTGTGTGGACTCTGTTATTGCAGTCAGTATTGATGGGAAAAGCTCAAATTGCTTATATTTGCATGTCCCCTGATCAGTGCTTGGACTACGATAGAGTAAAAGCGGCTGGGCTGCATGCGTACGAGTTAGTGCCGGAGGCTTATCGACAGAAGTTTCATAAGTTTAAGAAATCGGAACATCAAACTTACTGTGAATTTGGTCGCGAAAAAGAAGTTCTGTGTGATTGTTGGTGCCAATCTAAGCAGGCAGATGACTTTGGTAAACTCAGGAATCTGATCCTGCTAGAAGATTTTAAAAACTGTCTTCCTGAGTGGATTTCCACCTACGTTACTGAACAGAAGGTGACAACAGTTTCGGACACAGCGGTGCTGGCAGACGAGTACGTTCTGACGCACAGAGACAGCTTTGGGAGTTTTTTCTCGTCCTCTGAGTGCAGCGCTTCCACAGCTGAGCCTTTCCCTTTTGTAGGGAAGCAAAACTTTCAGGGACTTAATAAAGATGTTAACAAGGAGACAGCAGATGCTAGAGATAAACCTGTGTGTTTTTATTGTAAAAAGCGAGGACACACCATGAACCAGTGTTTTGCCCTGAATAGGAAAAATAAACTGACAAAAGCAGTAAACTTAATGAAAACTAAATCCTTACCGTCTGAGCAGCTCTTATCCACCACTAGTGGCGCTAAAACTGACCTCGACATGTACGCTCCTTTTGTGATGAAAGGTTCGGTTTCATTGACGGAGGGAGGGCTAAAAGTCCCCATTAACATCCTGAGGGACAGCGCTGCTTCACAGTCAGTCCTTTTACAAGGAATGTTGCTGCTGTTGGGGAAGTCTTCAACGAACTCCAGTGCGCTAGTTCGGGGGTTTGGGATGCAGTTCGTGCTGCTTCCACTCCATACCATACACTTAGAGTCAGATCTGGTAAAAGGGCAGGTGGTGGTAGGTGTTGCCTCTCGGTTTCCCATTGACGGGGTGTCCCTCATTTTGGGTAATGACTTGGCCGGTGGTAAAGTTCTTTTAAATCCAGAAGTTACTGCAGTCCATATTTCAGAGCATCCAGATGAGCTGGAGCAGACATTTCCTGAGGTATTTCCTGTCTGTGCTGTCACTCGTGCTATGTCTGAAAGGCAAAAGCAGGATTTGTTGAATGATAATGACATAGCTTTAGATGACAGTTTTATGGCTGATGGAGAAAATATAAACTTCAGCCACTTCTGCTCCTTCTCGTTCTGTGGTTGTTCTGGCAACACCGGTTGTTGGCTCCTCTGTGGCTGAGGACTTAAATGCAAAAATCTGCATGTCTCGTGAGTAGTTTGTTAGAACAAAAGCATGATGTGACTCTCTCAGCTTCTTTTGATGCTGTTGTGCCTGAGTCTGAAGCTGAGAAGTTGTCCACCTGTTATTTTATAAAGGATGGGATATTGATGCGTAAATGGATGCTGCCACATGCTTCCACGCAGGATGATTGGAGTGTTTTGACACAAATTGTTGTCCCTAATAGGTATTGCACTGAGATTTTGAAGTTGGCACATGACAACCCGCTTGCTGGTCAGTTAGGTGTTAACAAAACATATGATCACATTTTGTGGTGTTTTTTCTGGCCTGGATTGAAACACGATGTGCAACAACACTGCAAAACCTGCCATGTGTGTCAAGTTTGTGGAAAACCCAATCAAATAATTCCCCAGTATCCATTAATGGTAAATGGTCAGTATTTATATAGTGCTTTACTATACCTGTAACGATACCCAAAGCACTTTACATTATACATCACATTCACCCATTCACACACACATTCACACACTGATGGCGGAAGCTGCCATGCAAGGCGCTAACCACGACCAGGAGCAGTTAGGGTTGCCTAAGGAAATACAAACTGACCAAGGCTCCAACTTTATGTCACGAGTCTTTGCGCAGATCATGAAACAGCTGGATATTACTCATCACTATTCTAGCGCTTACCATCCAGAAAGCCAAGGTGCTCTGGAGCGTTTTCATTCCACACTAAAGAGCATGCTCCAGGCATATTGTTTTGAGGTTGAAAAGGACTGGGATGAGGGCGTTCATCTCCTCCTGTTTGCGGCTCGCGAGGTACCTCAGGAGTCTTTGGGGTTTGGTCCAGCGGAGCTGGTGTTCGCGCACACTGTGCGCGGCCCATTAAAACTCCTGCAGGAAAAGTGGCTGGGTGATAACAAACCACAGAATCTGTGTGATTATGTTTCAAACTTTCATGGTAAACTTCACCGTGCGTGTGAATTAGCGAAGCAAAATATGTCCGTTACTCAGGCTAAAATGAAGTGATGGTTTGATAAAGACGCTAAAAACAGAAGCTTCAGTCCCGGTGACACAGTGTTAGTTTTGTTGCCTGTCCCCGGTTTGGCTCTACAAGCTCGTTACAGCGGTCCTTATGTGGTCAAGGAGAAACTAGGTGATTGAGATTACATTGTAGCCATCCCTGACCGTAAACGACGTAACCGAGTGTGTCATGTAAACATGTTGAAGCCTTACCTCTGCAGGGAATCTACTCATCCGACTCCTGGCAGTGAAGTGCACAACACCGTGCTGGCGCTGTCCAGTGCTGAAGCCGCGGTGAGTTCCCAGGTGGCAGAGGAGCTGTCCGGTGCTGGAACCCCCGGGGTGCTGCCTACGGTGGCTGCAGCTGACCTCGAGGACATGGTGGGTCCGTCCCTAGCTGTGGTCCAAGGCAGACTGCAGAATTCGGCAATGTTGTCTAAACTTGACGAGTGTTTTTTGCACCTCACTGAGTCCCAGTGTGAGGATGTGGTCCAGTTAATTAAATCGAATGTTTCGTTGTTTTCTGATGTGCCCACACAAACTAATGTCCTTGAGCATGATATTGATGTAGGTGACTCTTCTCCGATTAAGCAGCATGCTTATCGGGTAAATCTGGAGAAGTGTGCTCGCCTACAAAAACAGGTCAACTATATGCTGGAGAACTGCACTGCCAAACAGAGCTCCAGCTCGTGGAGTTCACCGTGTCTCCTGTCGGTGAAGTCCAATTCATCTGATCGTTTTTGTACGGACTTCTGTAAAGTTAATGGTGTCACTAAGCCCAATTGTTATCCACTCCCTCGAATCGATGACTGTGTAGATCATGTCGGCAGTGCTACTTATGTGACAAAGCTAGATCTCCTTAAAGGCTATTGGCAGGTACCTTTGACTTTGCGCGCTAAACAGATAACTGCGTTTGTCACTCCAGACGCCTTTTTGCAGTATACGGTTATGCCGCTCGGCGTAAGAAATGCCCCGGCAACGTTTCAGCATTTGTTCAACACTGTTTTACATGGTTTACCTGGTTGTGAGGCTTACCTCGACGATATAGTGGTGTATTCGAGATCGTGGGTGGACCATATTCAGCAGCTAGGGGCAGTGTTTGCGCGGCTACGTGCTGCCAATCTGACCCTCAACTTGGCAAAATGTGAATTTGGTCAGGCCACTGTCACATATCTAGGAAAGGTTGTGGGTCGTGGGCAAGTTGGGCCAGTAGAGGCGAAGGTGGAGGCGATCCTGTCGTTCCCTGCTCCTGCTTCTTGGCGTCAGCTACGTCGCTTTCTGGGAATGGCGGGGTATTATCATAGTTTTTGTAAGAACTTCTCGGCTGTCGCCGCCCCACTCACAGACCTCCTTAGCCCAAAAAGGCGTTTTTATTGGTCAGACGACTGTCAGCGTGCTTTCGATTGTGTAAAGGCACTGTTATCAAACGCCCCTGTTTTCGCTGTGCCAGTGTTTGACCGTCCGTTCAAGCTAGCAGTAGACGCAAGTTACGTAGGAGCCGGTGCTGTCCTCCTCCAGGACGATGAGAATGGTGTCAAGCATCTGATCTCCTACTTCTCAAAGAAATTTAACAGCCATCAGCGTGTATATTCCACCATTGAGAAGGAGGCACTTGCCCTAGTTTTGGCCTTATTCTGTTTTGAGGTGTATGTCGGCTCCACCTCAGGTCCAGTTATTGTGTATACAGACCTTGGCTTCCATTCAACAAATGCGGAATAAAAACCAGAGAATCATGCGCTGGTCGCTCTCACTGCAATCGTTTAATCTAGAGGTTAAACATATTAGGGGTGAGAGAAATGTATTGGCAGATGCGTTGTCACGTGTATGTTGCGTGTAGGTTGGGGCGAACCTCCACGCAACATCTTATGGGGGGGGGTGTTACATGTGGCTGGCTGCTGTGTCTCTCCTTGCTCTCTCTGATCTCCCTCCTCCCTTTACCTGTGCAACTGCAGCACACCTGAGTGCTGTTAGCACTTAGGGAGGAGGAGGAGGGTATTTAGGGAGGCAGGAGAGAGCAGCAGTCAGAGCAGAGATTGGAGCACTACCAAGCCACACATCCTCCCCGGACAAACGCGTGAGGGGTTTTTGTTTGTGTTGGTAAACTTTTGTTTTGTGATTAACAACGAGTTCTTTCTTTTCAGGTATTTGATTCATTCCCTCCCCATGCATGTTTAGATTGCTGGGTTTTGTTGTTTTAGTTAGGCGGTAGTTGCTGATAGTCCTGTTTTCGCTGTTTTTTTCTTTTGTAGCAGTTATTTATGGTTAGGCAGTTTAGTAGAGGGTGGTGACTGGTCCGAGAGCCCATTGCAGGGTTAGCCATGTTCACCACCCCTCTTTTGTTCCTTTTGGCCAGCAGCTACAGCCCTTTTCTTTCACCATTATTACTACCTTGATTAGTTCAGTTATTCATAAATAAAGCTGGGGTTTTTTCCCTTCATCAACTTACCTGCCATGTCTGTGTCCAGTTCATATGTTGCCGGTCTCTTTGTTTGTTTGAGCCTTAACTCAATTTTAAAGAGGCTGTAACAGGTGTGGACAGTAAATGTTGGTAGTCTGAAGGTATAGAGACTCTGCCGGTTCTAAGGGACCAGATGGAGGTTCTGGATGGTTCTCCACAGTGACTGGGCTGCACATGAAGTCATTATTTATAGAGCACCAGGAGCTTCCTGCCATGTTCTCCTGATGGAGTCCATTAGGCTGTGAGCAGTCAGAGATGCAACACGACATGCAGCTTTAATGCAGGAAGCAGGAAGGAGTAATGCACTAATGCAGCTGCAGACTGATGGGAACCTGCAGCAGATTCCTGTCTTCAGTCTGGAACGGTTCTATCCTCGGGAACCACCAAACCCTTGGAACGGTTTTAATTGCCCCCTGGGGACAAATAAAGTTGTCTGAATCTGAATCTTAAAGAACTTCACACAGAACTCAGGGGTTGGAAGAAATGTTTCTGATGCTGGTGGTCAACACATGAAGTCTCTGGACTTTTTCCCCCACTGTAGCCTCATTTCCCCCATTGTAGCCTCAATTTACCCCACTGTAGCCTCAATTTACCCCACTGTGGACTCATTTTACCCCACTGTGGACTCGTTTTACTCCACTGTAGCCTCATTTTACCCCACTGTAGCCACATTTTACCCCACTGTAGCCTCATTTTACCCCACTGTAGCCACATTTTACCCCACTGTAGCCTCATTTTACCCCACTGTAGCCTCATTTTACCCCACCGTAGCCTCATTTTACCCCACTGTGGACTCGTTTTACTCCACTGTAGCCTCATTTTACCCCACTGTAGCCTCATTTTACCCCACTGTGGACTCATTTTACCCCACTGTAGCCTCATTTTATGCCACTGTAGCCTCATTTTACCCCACCGTAGCCTCATTTTACCCCACCGTGGACTCGTTTTGCCCCACCGTAGCCTCAATTTATCCCACTGTGGACTCATTTTTATCACTGTAGCCCCATTCTACCTCACAGTGGACTCATTTTACCTCACTGTGGACTCATTTTACCCCACTGTGGACTCATTTTCCACTACAACACAAAGTCCTGCACCTCTATAAAACATTACAACCATGAAGAAGGAGGTTTAGTTCATTTTATTTATTTTTTTTTGCGTGATTTTGTATGGATTTTCAGTCATTTTTCGATTGTTTTTAATACTTTGGGAAATGAAATATGCTGAAGTTCTTGGAGATGTAGAAGTGGGTGACTCTGAGGAGGTCAGGAGGAACTTCTTCACAGAATAATTCTTCTTTTTATGACATTTCAAACCTTCACTGATGAGTTCAGTTATTTCTGTGGAAACATCCGTCTGGCAGCTTCATGTCATTAGTTCAGGTCCTGAGTTATGTTCCTGTTTACAGTCAAATGAATTATAATATTAATAAATATGTGCTGGTAGGAATGCAGGTGGAGGATGTATTTATTGATTGTATATTAATGAGGATGTATTTGAGGATATATATATTGAGGTTCTATATATTTCCCTGTACAGCAGCAGCAGGTCACCATGACTAAAGTGTGCGTTGTCAGAAAGAAGCAGAATATTAATGAAAGTGTTTCCCTGCAGAGAGCAGCTCTGCTCCATAATTAAAGCTTCCAGTCCCAACATTCATCCCCTCATATAATTATTTCAGACTCAGTTTACGCTCCAGGAGTCCCGGTTGTGAAAGCAGCAGATTAACCCTGAAAATAGAACGCGTCCGCGGATCAATGCAGAATTCCCCAAACCCAGCGAGGCCTCCAGCGACCAGAAGGACCTGGTTCGGGATCCAGGTCACCTCCTCCATCCACACCAATCACTTCCTGTTTGGGATTAATCTGCTCACAGCAACACGACAGCAATCACATTCACTCTGCTTCACTGGAAACTGGAATACGACCAGCTGATGGAGATTTAGGAGGCCATGAAACTGGAATATGACCAGTTGATGGAGGTTTAGGAGGCCATGAAGGAAGAACAGCAGCAGATGTTTGAGTTACTGGATGGTGTAAATCGTATTGTGGTTGTTTTGTGTCAAGTTTTTTTGTTTTCCATCTTTTTAGGATTATTTTGGGTCATATTTTGGTCACTTTGCATCAGTTTGGTCTTTTGTCTGGCATTCTGGTTGTTTTTTGTCACATTGTGGTTGTTTTGTGTCAAATTTTCTTGTTTTCTTTCTTTTTGTGGAATCTTGGTGTCACATTTTGATCATTTCTGTCTCATTTTGGTTGTTTTACTTTGTGTTTTGTCGTTGCTTTGCATTGAATTGTCCTTAAAAAGTTCATCTTCTGCAGCATTATTCTCAGAATGAAAGCAGCATCTCAGCAGTTTGTTGTTTGTGCTGCTTCCACCAGGAGGAACTGAATCAGATGTTCTGTTTTTCATGTTTTTCGGTTTGCCGTCCAGCTAATTAGACTAATGGTTTATTGTGGCCTTCAGAAGTTTTATTGGAGCTCTGCAGCCACAACAGCCATTTTATTCCTGCTGATCAGTTTCTGCTTCAATCATTCAGCAGGAAAGTGCTGATTTTTGTTTCCAGGAACTGATCTTAAATCTGCTGCTTAATGAAGAATCTGAAGGTTTATTCAGCAGATTTACTTTCATTCATCTGTGGCTGAAGAAAGACTTCACAGTGGAATAAGTTCATTTGATACCAGGTCATCTTCTAGACATGATTTACTGAACCAAAGCTTCTATCCTTCCATGAAGTCCAAATTTATCTGCAGTCTGAGTCTCCAGGGGCTCCTAGAATCTGGATTTATGATGGAACCATTGAAACGTGAATCTTTGTCACTAAAACAATCATGAACTTTGGTTCTTTCATAGATTTATTACAAATTTTCTAGAAATATGACTAAATATGTTGGATCATATTCAAACAGAAATGTTAATATTTGGTTAAATTCATCCGTTTCCTCCTCAGTTTGGTTCTTCTGGCTTCAGTCTTCTGGTTTATCTTTGACTCCTCTGGACACTATACCTACTGTCCGGCATGGAGGTGGCACTATCATTATACTATCAATTTAACTGACTCAAGTCTGAGTCAGAAAGACGACACATTTAGTGGAACTGCACCAGAATTGGACTTGTTTCTTTATCAGTCTTCAGGTTCTTGATGGGTCTAAGTCAGGACTTTGGGGAGACCAGTCTAGAACCTTCATTCTAACCTGATGGAACCATTTCTTTACCATGTCTGATGTGTGTTTGGGCTCATTGTCTTGTTGAAACATCCAACTGTGTCCAAGATCCACCTTCTGCTGATGGTTTTAGGTTTTCCTGAAGAACGTGGAGGTGATCCTCCTTCTTCATTATTCCATTTACTTTGTGTAAAGCTCCAGTTTCACAGAGCATGATACTGCCACCTCCATGCCTGATGGTAGGTTTGGTGTTCATGGGGTTAAAGGCCTCACCTTCAGTTTTTGTTCCATCTGACCTCAGAACTTTCCTCCAGAACCTTTTCTTTGTCCATGGGATGAGTGGAGCTTTAATGTTCTGCTTCTAGAGGAAGAACTTCCTTCTTCATGGATCCTCTAGAACCCTGTGGACACTGACAGCTGTGCTCCAGCAGCTTCTCATTCATCCAGACCTGCTGGTAGTTTGATTTTTCAGTAACATGACTGGACCGTGAACTTTATTCCTATAACCAGTTCACAGAGCCGACAGTTTATTTGATGTTTAGAGGTTTGGTTGGATTAAAGTGATATGATTGGGTAGTTTTTGTATTTGAAAGAGGCTCAATGACGTCATGAAACCATCCAGCTGTTCTCCGCAGAACGACATAAAAACAAAGGCTGTTTCTGTGGATTATTCCAACAGAGACCCTAAAAGCTTTTCCTGGCGGGATCAAGTTGATTTACTGTGGAGCTGCAGCTGCCAACAGTCCTTTAGTTTCTGTCTGACTGTTAAGCATCTGATCCATCATAACAGCAGAACCACCAGAGTCTGGAGCTTCATGCTGGAGGTTCTGGCTTCATGTTGGGGATGGAAGCAGAGGATGAGGAGATGAAGAGCTGCTCTCCTCATCATGTTCAGAATCTGCTGCAGCCGAGTAAGACGTGCTGAAAAATGCATAAAGCTGACCTAGACGTGTTGAAAAAATAATACGCTGAGTTCTTGTTTAGCTCCGACGGATTCACCGAGCAGAAAGACTGCAGCCCAAAATAATCCTGCAACACAAAAACCCCTCCTCAGGAACCAGGAGCTCCACTGGGAGGAGAACATGGGGAATTAACAGAAGGTTTTCTGGTTTTAATGTTAAAGACCTCATGGAGCTCCTGCTTGGTTCCTTCTTGTTTCATGTAAAACACCTCCGATGTGTTTTCCTGACTGCTATGTCGGTTCGAGCCCGGATAACTTTAGACTTTACACCTCCGACAAAAACTGATGGATGACATTAATGAGATATTCTGATTTTTAACTTTTTTTACTCCACTTCTAGAGCTGCTTCAACAGAAAACAGCTGGAAATGAAACCTGCAGATGTTTTCAGCTTCGGTAAAAGCAGGCAGATGTTTTTGGTGTTTTAAAACAGACTGAAGCTTTTTCAGCAGAAGGTCAGGTTTGTTTTATTAAACGGAGATCTGTAGTTAATATCTGCTGACAGGCCTGCAGGCGAACACTAAACTCTGGTTACTTCACAAGCTTCCAGTCAATTCATTTAAAACTGAAACTGATTTTATGAAACGCTGCATTTAACCAGATGGATAAATTAAAGATGATAATTAGCACCAGGTCCATTAAAATGTCTCATGATTACAAGATAAAGATAATTATTCCATTCTATAACTGATAAAGAAGCTGTAGAGATTATTTTATAGTTGTGGTGAATATGAGGTTTCACTATGTCAACATAAATTCCATCAAAGTCGTCTTTTTATCTCATTTTTTTAAAGTTAGCATCAAATTTTGGTCGTTTTCCATCTTTTATGGTCATTTTGGATGATTTTGTTTACCTTCTTTCTGTGACAAGTGTGTCGTTTTCCATCTTTTTGTGATTGGTTTGAGTCAAAGTTTTGTCATCTTCCATCTTTTTGTGGATGTTTGAGTCACATCTTGGTTGTTTTCCATCTTTTTGTGAACTCTACATCATGGAGATTAAACTGTTCGAACTACGATGCATCCCATAATACTGATGCTCACAGCTGGTTGTAGAGAAAATGAACAGAAATTGTCATCCTGAGCTGTTAAACTGTGTTCTTGTCTCTGTGTTGCTGTTGTTAATTCTGGTTTCTGATTGGCTGTCACCTGCAGGTCCACGTTGGAACCTCCCACCAGGAGCAGAGGGTTGTGGGATACCTCACCTGCACACACCTGCACGCCATCGAAGGTAACTGCAACACGCGTCTGTGTTCTGTTTCTGAACCGTCTTGTGCAGCGACATCATCACAGCCTCCTGCTGTTCCCATGGCGACGGCCTCAAGCTGCCGAGGCGTCACGGATCTATTTAAAGCTCAAAGCCGCCTCATTTTTCACCAAAGACACATCTCCTCCTCCGCCACTATTCTGGGATTCTACGTTGTATCAGGATAAAAATAGAAGATACAGCAGGGGGAGAAGAAAAATACGAGAAAACAGTGAAGGACAATGGCAGCAAAAGAACAAGAAACTACTGAAAACAGAGAAAACAATGAAGGAAAAAAGCAGCAAAATCTCTAAAAACTACTGGAAACAGCAACAGAAAACGACTAAAAACAGAAAAAACAAGCACATTTAAACAGTGATAGAAAATGACTTTTTGTTTATTTACTCTGTATTGTAGTTTTTTGCAGTTTTCATTTTGAGTTGCTGTTTTCGGTCTTTTTTTAGTCATTCTTAGCTTTTGTTTCTGTCACTGTTCTGTTTTCATACGTTGTTTTCTGTAGTTTTTAGCTGCTATAAGCTTTGATTTTCTCTCACTGTTACGTCATTTACAATCACCATTTATTGTAGTTTTCAGTCAGTTTATTTTAGTTTTTATCTATCCATCATCATCATCCATCCATCCAGCCATCCATCCATCCATCCATCCATCCATCCATCCATCATCCATCCATCCATTCATCCATCATCCATCCATCCATCCATCCATCATCCATCCATCATCCATCCATGTATCCATCCATCCATCCATCCATTCATCATCCATCATCCATCCATTCGTCATCTGTCATCCATCCATCATCATCCATCCATCCATCTATCATCATCCAACTCCACATCCTGCCTGGACCCCATCCCCACTGCTCTCCTCAAAAACTGCCTCCCTGTTATCTCCCCCCTCATCTCTAACATCATCAACACTTCCCTCAGTACTGGCTGTGTCCCCTCACCCCTCAAGTTCGCCTCTGTCTCCCCATCCTCAAAAAACCTGGTTTGGATCCAACCTCCCCTCACAACTTCCGGCCCATCTCCAACCTCCCCTTCTTATCCAAAACATTAGAACGTGTCGTCGCTGCCCAGTTGAAAACTCATCTCACCTCCAACAACCTGTATGAAACCTTTCAATCCGGATTCCGCTCTCATCACAGCACTGAAACTGCTCTCCTCAAGGTCACCAACGATCTCCTCCTCTCCTCAGACTCTGGACAAGTCATCATCCTCATCCTTCTCGACCTCTCTGCAGCATTTGACACAATCAATCACTCCATCCTCCTGTCCCGCCTTCAATCCTCCATTAACATCACCGGCACCGCCCTCACCTGGTTCACATCATATCTCACTACAAGACAACAATTCATCAAGGTCAACAACTGCACATCCCCCACCGCCCCCCTGTCCCATGGTGTCCCTCAAGGATCGGTCCTTGGCCCCCTCCTCTTTATCCTGTACCTCCTCCCCCTCGGCAACATCATCCGCCGCCACAACCTACACTTCCATTGCTACGCCGACGATATCCAACTCTACATCTCCACCAACACCACCGCCACCACCACCCTCCCCTCTCTCTCCAGCTGCTTGGTTGATATTAAATCCTGGATGAGGAAAAATTTTCTCCTGTTAAACTGCGACAAGACTGATCTCATCTTTATTGGGCCTAAATCACTCACACCATTTCCCCACTCCCCCATTACCATTGATAACACCACCCTAACTCCTTCTGCTCACATCCGTAACCTCGGTGTGATATTTGACAGCAACCTCACCTTTGAACCCCACATTAATCAGATCACCAAAACTGCCTATTTCCATCTCCCTAACATCACCCCTCTCCGCCCCTTCCTCTCCTTCTCAGCTGCTGAAACCCTCATTCATGCCTTCGTCACTTCCCGCCTTGACTACTGCAATAGCATTCTCTTCGGCTCCACCTCCAAAGTTCTCAATAAACTTCAGCACATTCAAAACTCTGCAGCCCGACTCCTCACCCGAACCCGTTCTCATGACCATATCACCCCCGTCCTGCAGAACCTCCATTGGCTCCCCATTTCACACCACATCCAGTACAAACTGCTTCTCCTCACCTTCGAGTCCATCCATAATCTTGACCCCTCTTACCTTACCAATTTGCTCCTCCCCTACACCCCACCCAGGTATCTCCGTTCATCCCACGCAAACTTCCTTTCCATCCCGCACAGGACCAGCTGGCGACACTGGGGGGACAGAGCCTTCGCCATTGCCGCCCCCACACTCTGGAACTCACTCCCCCATGCCCTCCGTGACTGCACCAACCTCACCACATTTAAATCCCTTTTAAAGACTCACCTTTTTAGATCTGCTTTCCTTAAGTGACACTGTATTTTATCTTGAACTTGATTTACTGTTTATTGATTTTAATTAACTGTTTTATTTTATTGTATTTTATGTACAGCGTCTTTGAGTTACTTGTAAAGCGCTTTAGAAATAAAATTTATTATTATTATTATTATTATTATTATTATTATTATTATTATTATTATTATTATTATTATTATTATTATTATTAGAAGTTCCCTCTTCACCACGACGGTTTGGTACAACGCCTTCATTACTGCTGACGCTGCACCAATCCTCCTGTCCATCTCTCGCTCTATTTTCCCATCACTTGTGAACAAGATCCTGAGATACTTGAACTCCTTCACTTTGGGAAGCAACTCCCCCCCAACCCAGAGGGAGAAATCTACCGGTTTCCAGTAGAGAACCGTGGCCTCGGACTTGGAGGTTCTGATCCTCATCCCCACCACTTCACACTTGGCTGCAAACCGTTCCACTGCTGCTGAAGGTCTGAGGAACCAAAAGAACCACATCAACCGCAAAAAGCAGAGATGCGATCCTGAGGTCCCCAAACCAGACACCATCCTCACCCTGGCTGCACCTTGAAATCCTGTCCATGAAGACCCCGAACAGGATCAAAGACAAGGGACAGCCCTGGAGGAGTCCAACACCCACTGGAAACGAGTCTGATTTTGTGCCCTGAATGCAGACACAGCTCTCACTTTGGTTGTACAGGGACTGAATGGCTCGTATCAGTGAGCCCGGTACCCCATACTCCCTCAGTACCCCCCACAGAACCCCTCGGCGACACAGTCGTAGGCCTTCTCCAGATCCACAAAACACATGTGGACTGGCAGGTGGAACTCCCATGACCCCCTCAGCAGCTCCACAAGAGTAAAGAACTGATCCATTGTTCCACAAACGGGACGGAATCCACATTGATCCTCCTGAATCCGAGGTTCAACAATCGGTCAGAGCCTCCCTTCCAGCACCCCAGAGTAAACTTTCCCGGGGAGGCTGAGAAGTGTGATTCTCCGGTCCCCCTCTTTTGAAGATGGAAACCATCATCCCGGTCTGCCACTCCACAGGTACCGTACCCGATGCCCACGCCACATTGAAGAGACATATCAGCCAAGACAGTCCAACAATGTCCAGAGCCTTCAGAATCTCAAGGCAGATCTAGTCCACACCTGGCACCACCAAGGAGCTTCTTAACTACCTCGGCGACTTCTGCCACGGATATGGATGAAGATTCCCCGAGTCTTCAGGCTCTGCCTCCTCCACAGAGGACGTGTTTACCAGGCTCAGGAGTTCCTCGAAGTACTCTTTCCACCGCCCAACAATGTCCCCAGCACAGGTCAACAGTTCTCCACCCCGACTGTACACAGCCTGAGCAAAGCTCTGCCTCTCCTTCCTGTGGCGTCCAACGGTTTGTCAGAACTTCCTCGAGGCCAACCAAAAGTCCTTCTCCATAGCCTCCCTAAACTCCTCCCACACCCGAGTTTTAGCTTCTACAACTGCTGCAGCTGCAGCCCTTTTGGCCGACCGGTACCTGTCAGCTGCTTCAGGAGACCCCCGAGCCAGCCAGGTCCTAAAAGCCTCCTTCTTCAGCCTGACGGCTTCCCTCACCACTGGTGTCCACCAGCAGGTTCTTGTGTTGCCGCCGTGACGGGCACCAGTGACCTTCAGGCCACAGCTCCTAACATCTGCTTCTGCAATGGAGGCTTTGAACATGGACCACTCAGACTCCACGTCCCCAACCTCCCCGGGATGCAGGAGAAACTCTTCTGCAGGTGGGAGTTGAAAACCCCATGGACAGGATCCTCCACCAGATGTTCCCAGTTCACCCTCACTACACATTTGGGTTTACCAGGTCTGTCCAGCAGCCTTCCCCGCCATCAGATCCAACTCACCACCAGGTGGTGATCAGCTGACAGCTCTATCCTCTCTTCACCCGAGTGTCCAAGACATTCAGCTGCAGGTCTGATGATACGACCATGAAGTCCATCATCGACCTTTGGCCTAAGATGCTCTGGTACCAGAAACACTTATGAGAACCTGATGCTCCAACATGGTGTTTGTTTTAACCAGTCTGTGACTAGAACAGAAGTCCAATAAAAAAACACCACTCGGGTTCAGATCAGGCCGTTTCACCTCTGATTATCAGGTTTTAGTTTCACAACTAAACCTGAACGAGGAAGTTTAACTGATTAACGATTATATTCTCTATTAATTATATTTCATATAAATAATGTTGTGTATTAATTATATTAATTAATAATTATATTAATTATTAATTGTATTTTTTATTGATCATGTTCTCCAGGTGACTCCTCCGTCCGCTGCCAGCAGCTGGACCTCCTCCTCCAGTGGGGTTCTGAGTTCCGTCAGAGTTCTTCTCGTCCAGAAGGAGAGAAGGTTCTGGAGGACCTGGTGGCCTTCGATGTGCTTCTGGGAGACCTGAACTTTGACAACTGCTCCTCAGGTACCAATCAGCTGATCAATAGTCAATAATAAATAATCAATAGAAACATCAATAATCAATAATCATTTATATCTATCATTAATAACAGAGAAAGGTACAATCAGCTGATCAGTGAAAACATCAATAATCATTGATATCTATGGTTAACAGGGAATGTTACCAATCAGCTGATCAATACTAATCAATTAATTATTAACATTTATAGAAATAATATCAGTTATTATTAACATTTCTTTTTATTATATTTTCATATTTATTTTATTTATGTGTCTTTGTGTTCCTACTGAAGTTGTGTGTCTGTGTGTTTCTGCTAAAGTTGTGTCTGCGTGTGTTCCTACTGAAGTTGTGTGTCTGTGTGTTTCTGCTAAAGTTGTGTGTCTGCGTGTGTTCCTACTGAAGTTGTGTCTGTGTGTTTCTGCTAAAGTTGTGTGTCTGTGTGTGTTCCTACTGAAGTTGTGTGTCTGTGTGTTTCTGCTAAAGTTGTGTGTCTGTGTGTGTTCCTACTGAAGTTGTGTGTCTGTGTGTTTCTGCTAAAGTTGTGTGTCTGTGTGTGTTTCTACTGAAGTTGTGTGTCTGTGTGTTTCTGCTAAAGTTGTGTGCTTGTGTGTGTTTCTACTGAAGTTGTGTGTCTGTGTGTGTTCCTACTGAAGTTGTGTGTCTGTGTGTTTCTGCTAAAGTTGTGTGTCTGTGTGTGTTTCTACTGAAGTGTGTCTGTGTGTTTCTGCTAAAGTTGTGTGTCTGTGTGTTCCTACTGAAGTTGTGTGTCTGTGTGTTTCTGCTAAAGTTGTGTGTCTGTGTGTGTTTCTACTGAAGTGTGTCTGTGTGTTTTCAGAGGACAAACTGGAGCAACAGCATTCACTTTTTTCTCAGTACAAAGATCCATGTCGCCTCGGACCTGGAGAGGATAAACCCTGGGCTCTGGGTAAACAACAACAACACAGCAACAACAACATAACGACAACAATAATAAGACAACAACAAAACAATGACAACAACATAACAACAAGAACAATAATAAGACAATAAGTAAGTAAGTAAAGTTTGTTTATATAGCACCTTTCACAGATAAAAAAAATCACAAAGTGCTTTACAACACAACAACAGCAACAGCAATAACAACAACACAACAACAACATAACACAATGACAACAACATAACACAATGAAAACAACAACACAACAACAGCACAACAACAAAATAAAACAAAAACACGACAACAACAGACACAAGTTTCTACGACGTTCTAGAGGAAGTAGAACGTCAGAAAAAGGAAGTGAACGTTAAATAAAGTTTTCAACTTTAAACTTTATTCTGATTCTTTTATCAAATTTCTGCTGAAAATTTTCAACTGAAGTTAAAAAAGTTTAGAAACACAAACTGCAGTTCAACAGAATAAAAAGCTTTACTGAACCAGACCAGAACCCAACCAGAACCAAACCAGAACCAAACCAGAACCAGACTAGAACCTAACCACAACCAGACCAGAACCAAACCAGTACCAAACCAAAACCAGACCAGAACCAGACTAGAACCTAACCAGAATCAAACCAGAACCAAACCAGAACCAGACCAGAACCTGACCAGAACCCAACCAGAATCTAACCAGAACCTGACCAGAACCAGACCAGAACCTAACCTAACTAGAACTAGACCAGAACCTGACCAGAACCCAACCAGAACCTGACCAGAACCAAACCAGAACCAAACCAGAACCTGAGCAGAACCTAACCAGTCCCAAACCAGAACCAGACCAGAACCAGACTAGAACCTAACCAGAGCAGAACCAAACCAGTACCAAACCAGAACCCAACCAGAATCTAACCAGAACCTGACCAGAACCAAACC
This sequence comes from Amphiprion ocellaris, assembly GCF_022539595.1. Lineage (NCBI taxonomy): Eukaryota > Metazoa > Chordata > Actinopteri > Pomacentridae > Amphiprion > Amphiprion ocellaris. Next base: position 40,742,377 of record NC_072768.1, read on the forward strand.
AGAACCTGAGCAGAACCTGACCATTACCTGACCAGAACCTGTGTGTGTCTCTAAACAGGAACTCTGCTGGAGCCCAGCGGTCTCTACGACGACGACGTCACCTCACCCGAGAGTTTACAGAAGTAAGTCTCACCTGAAGGAGAATAACATGAAGCTGAAACCAGAACCAGACCAGAACCAGAATAGAGCAGAACCAGAATAGAACCCAAACCAGAACAGAAACAGAATCAGAACCAGAGGACAACCAGAACCAGAATAGAGTAGAAGCAGACCAGAATCAGAACCAGAACAGAATCAGAACCAGAACAGAACCAGAATAGAGCAGAACCAGAAACCAGAGTAGAACCAAAACCAGACCAGAATCAGAACCAAAACAGAATCAGAACCGGAACCAGAACAGAACCATAACCACAATCATTAATCTGACCCATGAAGCGTCAGGATTCCATCTCTAAATTACGGTGGCCGAGAGGTGCAAACCAAATTTACATAATGCAAAACACTTTTACAACCTCCAAGACAAATTTACAAGCGACAAAACACTTTTACAAGTTCAAAAACACTTTTACAAATCCAAATTTAACCGGAAAGGGAATGTCCCAACTCCGGGGTTGAACCGGAAGTGACAACGAGGAGCGGCTAATGCTACTTTTGGTTGTTGTTGATGGTGAACCAAGATGGAAAGCGAGCGGGTGATGTTTTGCCCGTTTTGTGGGGAACATATGAACCAATTGACGCGGTTTTGTTTTTTGTGTGGTCGGTCTTTGCACTTTTAAACTTTATTTTTATTTTTTCTGTTAAAAAATTTTTTCACCCTTGTATATATTGTAAATAAAGCTGCTGTAACAATGTAAATTTCCCCTGGAGTGGGGAGAAATAAAGAACTTTATCTTATCTTTATCTTATCTTTAGAGTGTTTAAATGGCGCAGATCAGACCGACAGAGTGCATTAGCCGCTCCTCGTTGTCACTTCCGGTTCAATCCCGGAGTTGGGACATTCCCTTTCCGGTTAAATTTGGATTTGTAAAAGTGTTTTTGGACTTGTAAAAGTATTTTGTCGCTTGTAAATTTGTCTTGGAGGTTGTAAAAGTGTTTTGCATTATGTAAATTTGGTTTGCACCTCTCGGCCACCGTACTAAATGTTTAGGAAGTGTTTCCTGGATGTTGGCGAGGTTCTGGTCCAACAGAACACTGCTGTTAGCAACTAGCTGCCGTTAGCATCTAGCTGCAGTTAGCATTAGCTGCTGTTAGCATCTAGCTGTTGTTAGCATTAGCTGCTCTTAGCATTAGCTACTGTTAGCTCTTAAACAGACTTACTGTGGGTTCTGGTGTTTTTCGAAGGATCTTTGTGATTTCTATCTGACTGAGGCTGCTCTCTACTGCCCCCTCCTGCTCTCTACTGCCCCCTTCTCTCTACTGCCCCCTCCTCTGCTCTACTGCCCCCTCCTGCTCTCTACTGCCCCCTCCAGGCTGATGGAGAACGAGGAGGGCAGGAAGGAGTACCTGGTGTTTCCTCCCAGTAAGACTCCGTCCAGCAGCCAGAGGGGCAGAAAGATTCCTCTGAGGGGCAACGGGAGGAGGATCGACTACCTGCTGTACAGCGACGAGGGTCTGCAGCCGGACTGGAAGCTGGTGGGTCCGGACTCTAACGCCCCTAATGCCCCTACATCCAGGTGTCTCAGTCTAAACACTGAATCTGGTTTCTGATCAGAACCGCTTCATTCTATAATTTTAGTCAACTGTTGACTCAGAAATTGGATCTTTTTCAATCAATTTAGGACAATTTTCATTTCATTTCCAACAAATTTCCTGTAATTTGGGATCATTTTCGAGTCGTTTTGCTCTAATTTTGAGTCATTTTCTATCATGTTTGAAGCATCATGGACTAATGTTATGTCGTTCTGCAAATCTTCAGTCAGTTTGGATCATTTTTTGAGTCATTTTGGGTGAATTCTGACTCATTTTAGACAATTTTGACAGTTTGATGTCAACTTGGATCTTTTCTCCTCATTTTGGGTGATTTTTGTGTCTTTGGGATCATTTTCAGTCATTTAGGACAAATTTCATGTCATTCTGGACTCATTTTCTGGAATTATGGATCATTTTAATGTTGTTCTGGTTCTCATCTGAACCAGAACTCAAACACGTTTGAGTTGTGGTAAAAACTGACTCCAGATCAGTTTACATCCATCCAGCTGTCTCAGTCTAAACACTCAATCTGGTTTCTGTTCATTTCCTCTGTAATCAGCTGTGATTATCAGTATTATGGGATGTATTTTAGGTTAAACAGCAGTTTAAGTGAAACAAAACAACCCAAACTTGACTCAAAAGGACCAAAAATGATTCAAACGAGCAGAAAATCTAAATCCTGAAGTGAAGCAGCTGGAGTTTAGATTTCCTGAGTTTTCTGGACGTGAAGCTTCCAGCAACTCTGATCAGACGCTGGTGCTGCTCTTCATCCATCTTCTACCTGCTGCTGCCCCCTGCTGGCTGGACAGAGGAACAACACCTGCTGATTTGTTGGATATTTCACCTGGATTTAGAGGATTTCAGCTGTTTTTACCCTAAAAGAATAAACAAAACAAACAACCCTTGAAGTCGTTTTAAAGGTTCAGTATCTAAATAAACCAACAAATAAGATTTTAATGGTTTAAAATGACTCAAAAGTGTCCAGAACGACTTGAAACTTGATCTAAAATACTCAACAGTTGTACAAAGTATGATAAAGATACTCCAACATGACTTAAAATGTGTGAAAAATCAGATAAATATTGGTCTAAAATTACAAAAATAGTCAAAATGATTCATTTTTGGCCCTTGAAAATGGGAGGGAAAGTGTAAAATCTTCAGTCTTTGGTCAACATTTTCACCAAAGATGACTCAAATCTGGTCTGAAATTACTGGATAATTGTCAAAAATAAGATAAAGATGGTTCAGAGTGACTCAAAAGTGTCCAGAAAGACTTGAAACTTGATTTAAAGTACTCCAAAGCTGTACAAAGTAAGATAAAGATGCTCCAACATGACTTAAAATGTGTGAAAAATCAGATAAATATTGGTCTAAAATGACAAAAAAATAAATGTCACAATGAATAATTTCACAATCCGGCCCTCAAAGAGTAAAAATTCCAGAGAAGATATTAACTGCAGATTGTAAATTAGTAAAACTATAAATTTAAAATCATTTCTAGACCATGACAAGTTGTTTGGATCATAAAGTAAAATACTAGATTGTTCATTGTTCTGTTGTAGTTTTGTGTCTCATTTTTGTAATATTTTTTCTGGCTTTTGTTGTTTTTTATCTTTTTTTGTCAGATTTTTGGCGTTTTTTTTTTCATTTTGTGTTTCCTTTTTGTCTCGCTTGTGTTTTTTGTCGTATGTTTTATCATTTTGTTTCGCTTTGTTCGTTGTTTTGAGCATTGTTTTTGTCATTTTGTGTTTCCTTTTGTGTCATTTGTGGTTTTCATCTTATTTTTTTCGTTTTGTGTCTCGCTTTTGTCATTTTTTGCCTTGTGTTATTTGAATTTATGTAATTTTTTCTCATTTTTGTCATTTTTTTGTTGCTTTGTAGCTTTTTGGTCTAATTTTTTGTTTAGTTTCATGTCGTTTTATGTCTCATTTTTGTATTATTTTGTCTTGTTTTTTTGTCTTTTTTTTGTTGTTTTGATCCTCCAGTAAATCCTCCATGGTTCAGTTCCAGGTGACTAAATGTTGTGTTCCTTTGTCGACACTCTGTGATCTGGAAGTTGTAATGTGGAAATGATAAACTGAGGCTGAATGTTGATGAACCTGAATTTATTTTCTTCATAAATTTCAGGTTGTTCATGATGTTTAGTAAAAAGATAATTCCTTAACCCTCCTGTTGTCTTCATTTACAGGCACCAAAAAATATTGTTTCCATGTCTGAAAAAAATCCAAAAATTCAGCAAAAAATTCCCAAATTTCTGAAAATTTGCAAAACCTTCAGGAAGAAAATTCCAACAATTCCTTAAAAGTTTCCCCTTAAAAATTTTGTCTTCAAAAAATCCCCCAAATTTGGTGAGAAAATTCTTGGAAATATTTTCAAAAAATGAATAAAAATCTTCCAAAGTGATTACATATATATATCAATGAAACTTCTAAAAATCAACCAAATCCAGCAAAATTCACTGCATTTTGGTTGATTTTTTTGTGAATGTTCTTCAGAAACGTTTTTAACATTTCTTGTTTTCCACCAAAAAATGTTCAAAGATTTCCCAAAATTGTTGAAAATGTGGACATCAGAAGTTTCACTGTGAAAATATTTATTTTTTCCCACATTTTTAAACTTTAAAATGGGTCAATTTGCCCCGTAGGATGACACAAGGGTTAAATGTGAACATTTCTGCACTAAAACAAAGGAACCATTAGGAGTTGTGGTTATTTGTAGGTTTTTATGCTGTGGTTTTACTGGTTTTACTGGTCCACTGGAGATCAGACTGGGCTGGATGTGGAACCTGAACTAAGATGAGTTGGACTCTCCTGGTCTAGATAATGAATCTGGACGTCTTGTGTTTCTGTCTTCAGGACATCGAGGAGTTCAGCTTCGTCACCCAGCTGGCCGGCCTCACCGACCACCTGTCCGTGGCCATGAGGTTGGCGGTTTCCACCGGAGAGGACGAGCCATAGGACCTCCACCAACGGACCAACACAAATACTGCCAAGAAGAGAAGGAGATGGAGAGTTTACAGACGTGGAGCTGCAGAGGAGGACCACATCAGACCTGGAGCTCTGCAGGACCTGGATCTTCTGGTAAACCACCTCCAGAAGCAGCGGCGCCCCTCGCTGTCCGCTCTAGTGTCCGTCTGGTTTTCTGAGACTCTTCCTTCAGGACATTTAAAGGATGATTTCATGATGAAGACTGGCCTCGTCCACCCTCCTGCTCCCACGTCCATCCAGGAACCTCAACAAGTGTCTTTCTTTTCTAAAAACAACAAACCAGTCTTTTAACGGAGAGAATCCTTTCTATGGCGGCCACCTTTTCTAGGAGTCTGATGCCTGTTTATTACCGTCTGTTTCTAAAAGAGTTGAACAGAGCTGATGTGACGCGTTTACCAGTCGGACGCTCTGCTGATGCATGATGGGAAACGGAGTCAGTTTACATTAGAGCAGCAAACACACACCTGCATGTTCCGCACTAAGGCGTGCACGGCTACACAACAGACACACACCTCAGACGGACGGGTTTCATTGGAGGTTTGTCCTCCGGCGGCCATGTTGGAGGAAGTGACATCATGTGACCCGGCTGATTGGACTTTATCAGACCAATAAATGGTTTAGATCTTCAGCAAACCAACAGCAGGAACCTGGAAGCAGCTCAGCAGGTTTGACTCATTCTGATCCAAACAAAAAATAAAAAAGACATTCTGGTGGAAACGGGAAGTAGTTCGACCAAAGGCCTTCTATGAACCTGGTTTGTTTTCCCACCTAAACTTAACCACACTGAAAATCCAAGTAAACAGTGAGTGAAAAAGGACAGGTTAAAAATAACAGCATGTGGAAAATGACAAGTTAAAAAATGACCAAAAACACAGAATTTAAAACAACATAGATGAAAACGAGAGAGGGAATAACAGCAAAGAGAAAAGGATAAGCTGAAAGTGATAAGTGATATATGGCAGGTGATGAACAGTGAGAGGAAAAAAGTGAGTAAAAAACTGTAAAAAATGTGAGTGAGAATGTGTGAACAAAAAGCGAGAGGAAAACACCGAGTTAAAAACGTGGTATTTTCACTGTTTAAGAAGGAAAAATCTTTTTATTTTTAACTGAACCACTTCACCTGACCACAACCTGTTATGACATGTTATTTTAGAACTGTTTCTGTAGAAGAGAAAGTTCTGTTTCAGAGAACTTTTAATTTTAGTCCCAATTAAGCAACATATAAATGAAAGCGTCATCGGCATAGAAACAAATAAAACAAGTTTCTGGAGGCAAAACAGTGAGTTTAAACGAGTCAGATGAAAAGTATTGATTGTAAAACAGTGAATAATATAAATATATAAATAAATATACAATATGGAGGAGAAAACAGGGACTGAAAAAGTGAAAAACATCAAATCTGAATAAAAACAGTGAGAACAAAACACAGTGAAAAACTAAAAGTCACAGTTAAACTCAAACTCAAGTCACCGATTTTTGTAGTTTTTTTTCAGTCGATTTAAATCAGCCAAACTGATCCTCAACAGAAAATACAACTGAAGTTAAATATTCATGTTTTCAACCTTAAAATATTATTTTTAATATTAATTAATCCTTTCCTGAGAAGATCGAACCTGCTGAGCTGCTGCAGGTGAAGGAGCTTCTACCTGAACATCTGGATGGACCGAAGATGTTGGTTAGCATCCAACCACTGCAGTTAGCAGTCGTCTGATTGGCCAGTCTGTTCCGGAGGTGTCTGATTGGTCAGTGACAGGATGAATCACAGCCATATTGAGAACTGTAAAACCTCACAACGCCGTTAAACATCTGCAGACGACACGAAACCCAACACGGACTCACACCTGTCCCAAAGATGAACACAGGAAGCAGAAACCTGAAGACAGGAAGTGGAGAAAAACTACAAAACTACAAGACTTCATGTGTGTTCAGACTGAAGCAGCTTCAGAGCAGAAACTCCTCAAAATATTCAGTAAATATTCTATTAACTTGAGACAAAATGCAGCTTCCAAAGAAAAACGAAGTTAAAAAACAAATAAAGAAGATTAAATATTTAACACTTTGATGGAACTTCAGAATTTAAACCTCTGATTATTTTACTAAAAGAGTTTGTGGCTGATTAAGGCTAAATTCAGGTGTTTTGTAAAGAATCTGCCCCAGCCCTCTAGTTCTGGCCTTCAGAGGGTTAAAGTTGTTTTATTCCAGGAGTTCATGTCGACAAACTGAGTTCCTAAAGTTCTAAACCAGTCTGAGGACCTGCTGCTTCTAGATCTTTAATGAGGAAACGTTGAAGTCCAGCTGATGTCCATCTGAACACACCTTCAGATTTCTCTCTGAGATGAAACCTTTGGAACGTTACTGATCCTGAACCTGCAGACCATGAAGAAGTCCAACAGAGCTGGAACCATCCGAATAGAGAACCTGCATGTTAGAACCAGAAGATCTTTCATTTGTTCAGCTGAAAGATTAACGAGGAGAAACAAGAAGGCAGAGTTTAATGTTGATGAAATAGAAATCAAGTAGTTGGGTTCTCCTGAAGCTCCTACAAAAGAAAAGTCGGTATAATCGTAGGAGCTTCAGGAAGAACCATCTGGACTTCTCTGGAAGGTTCTTCAGCAAGAACCTCCCAGAGAAGTCCAGATGGTTTCTGACCACAGAAAGCGTCCATGAACCCTTTAAAGACGTTTAGTTGATTTCAAGTCATAAAGTCGTGTTTGATCTAAACAATGTTAGAACTTCTCTGTTAGTTTCTTGGTTCTGTCTGTCAGTAGTGAGGACCTCCTCTCCACTGCATCGTTTTACTGCAACATCTTGCAGTAAAACTTAAATTTAAACATGCTAACACGCTAGCTCCAGACAGTTTGTTCTCCTCAGAGGTTCTTCAGGAATGTCGGAGGTTCAGGTTCTGTTTGTCTTCATGGTCTGATTGATGTTTACAACAGTTTATAGTCACTGAGAGCAGATTTACCATCCGTGTGTGTGTGTGTGTGTGTGTGTGTGTGTGTGTGTGTGTGTGTGTGTGTGTGTGTGTGTGTGTGTGTGTGTGTGTGTGTGTGTGTGTGTGTGTGTGTGTGTGTGTGTGTGTGTGTGTGTGTGTGTGTGTGTGTGTGTGTGTGTTATAATTTATCAGTACAAATGTGCCAGCTGGTGTTTTCTCCACAACAACACAGTGATGATTCTGAAACAGAACAGGTCATTCCATCGAAAACCAACCAGAAACATCTGCTTCTTCATCTCCAGTAACTTCATCAATGATCAGAGTTCTACCAGAACCTCCTCAGAACATCTGGTTCTTCATCTGCAGTAACTTTATCAATGATCAGAGTTCTACCTTCATCCTGAGAATATTTCCAGAGTTCCAGGTCCTTGAAGTCCATAGAGGAGAACGTCCCCTGGAGAAAGTTGTAGAGTAGACCTACCCACAACTGTCCAGTTGTCGGTAGGTCTACTCTAGAACTTTCTCCAGTTGTCGGTAGGTCTACTCTAGAACTTTCTACAGTTGTCGGTAGGTCTACTCTAGAACTTTCTCCAGTTGTCGGTAGGTCTACTCTAGAACTTTCTACAGTTGTCGGTAGGTCTACTCTAGAACTTTCTCCAGTTGTCGGTAGGTCTACTCTAGAACTTTCTACAGTTGTCGGTAGGTCTACTCTAGAACTTTCTCCAGTTGTCGGTAGGTCTACTCTAGAACTTTCTCCAGGGGACGTTCTCCTTTCCTGCTTCCAGTCTTTAAGTCTAGTCTCACTTTGAACATTCCAGGTCCTTGAAGTCCATAGAGGTGGGTCCAGATTTATCACTTTTTAATGGACTTTTTCAGAACGTCATCAGTCCAGCAGATAGAACCATGACATTTAGGAGGAGAAACATCTGAGTTCTGGTAAAAACTGACCCCAGATCAGTTTTCCATCCATCCAGGTGTCTCAGTCTGAAGGTAATCCAGATTTCACCAATTCTGGACAGTTTTTGAGTCACTTTGGACAAAATTTCACATCCTTTTTGGAATAATTTGGGGAAATCCTGAGTCATTTTGGAAGATTTTCATCATTTTTGGACAAATTTGAATCATTTTGGGACAGTTTAGTGTAATTTTTCACACACATCATGATGCTGCCACCGCCGTGTTTCACAGTGAAGCTGTTATATTTCATCCTGTGCTGATGAAGTTCTGAGATTCAGAAATTAAAATATTCACAGTATGAAGGTAACACTCTGCTTTGGACTTATTAAATATGTGCTTCTGTTTCTGATAATCCACCAAAGAAAACTTTAAAAGGTCTTTCTGGGTGAACTTTAATGTTGGGAGGAGGTTGGTCAGAGCTATTAGAGAAACTGGGATCAGCCGCTTGCTTTGATTCCTGATCAGGTTGATTGATTTTCCATGGAATGACCCATCAGCTGTTGGTCATGTATGTTTTTTTCTACATACCTGGCTGCTCTGGCACTCTGTCATGTTATTATGATTATTATGACTAATATATTCTTCTTACCTACGTTTCTGTGTTTTGCCATGTCTTTTTATTACTATTATGATTATTTTAATGTTTTTTATATTCGCTGATCATCACTCGTCTGATCAGGAGATCCAATCTGAGATGTTTGTGTAGATACACTATAAATCAGTAAAACATGAGTGGAGGCGAGACATTAGAACATTCATTTACCCCCAAAGACAAACAGGACGTTTACTTACTGTGCCTGGATTTTATATTTTCCTTCATTAACAGATCAGCACATTTACAGCAAAAATCAATGCATAAAGATCATCGGGATGAAGGAAACTCTGCGTTTGATGCTTAAAGTTTCCTCCAGTATTAGAATTAAATCTAGCAGCAGCGTTTTAAAAACCTCAGATTCATATTTTAAAAGTTGGAATGTGAAGATGATTAATGTCACAGTTTTACTTCTCTTCTGTTTTTCTGGTGGATGTTTTGGATTGAAGGTGAAGATGTTCCAGTTTGTGGGTGTTAAAGGAACAATGATGACTAAATAATAACAGAAAATAGTGTAAAATCTGGTCATAAAAGCTCAGATCAGAACCAGAGGTTGGGTTCAGCGTTCTGTCAGCATGTCATGTGCTAAAGCTTCAGGCTGGTAGTTTTTATAGCAGCTTCTCTGCTTCCTCTCTGCTTTGATTTTCTATCAGTTCATGTTTTTTTATTGATTCTTGTCTTTAAATGAGAAAGTTTGTTGACAGTTTTTCTGTGGATTTTCTTCTGCTTTTCTAAAGAATCCAACTTTCCCTCTCAGCTCTGAGTCTCTGTGTCTTCATTTCATCCTGAGGTTTTTCAAGATCACCACTGAGTGTTTCCTGGTTCCTCTTTTTTTCTGACATTTAATCCGTGAGGGTGAACGTTAAACCCAACAGACGCTCTTTGTGTTTTAAGGACGACATGTTGAGAAGTGAAAGCAGCTCCGAGGATTCCTTCTGCTTTTGACCAACAGGGGAAGACATTAGAGCTAAAAATTTACATTCAGCCTTGTGAAGCGAGCAAAACCCTCAGTCAGATCGATGCTAGAGTCAGATCAGATGAATAAAAAACCACCGGACTGGAAAGGTGACGAATGTTTGGGTCATTTCTAGATAAATTCCAGCCGAGGGGAGAAACCTGAGAGCAGCTCTGGATTCCTTTGTTCTAACGTACAAAAACAACATTTACATGAATAATTAATGAAGTCATGATTAAAATAATAATAATTAAAGTTAATAATGGAGAATCCGTCATGTTTTCTCTCTTCGGCTCATTTTGCTGCCAACATGTGATGAGAAAGAAACTAAATGAGACCCTTTTTTACCTGAATGACATTAAAAGGAAGTAAAAACCTGCAGATCTGAGCTCTAAACATCTTTAGTTCTCAGTTCTGCTTCTGTTGCTCCTGATGGTTCTGTTGGTTCTGTTGCTTCCGTTGGTTCTGTTGCTTCCGTTGGTTCTGTTGCTTCTGTTAGTTCTGTTGATTTTCTGTCAGTCCTGATTTCAACCACAGCAGCTGGAAAAACTCCAATAAAACAAAAATTTTCTCCAGGAGACAAGTAAATGTTGAAGTTTCTTGTAGATCTAAGCAGGAAACTGATCTTAAACACGTTGACAGAACTTCAAATGTTCAAATATGTCCAATAAAGTCCATTAAAGCTGATTTAAAGCTGCATCTTCAGAAACACTTCCAGGTCAGTTTACTCACCCTTCCTGAGCTTTCAGTAGTAAACTGTATGAACTTCATCTGTGACAGAAACTCTGCTGGATGATGAAGTAAAAACCTTAAATTCATGTTATTAAATGCACTTTATTTACTTTATCTCTGACTTTTTTTTGAAGTTGTACTGATCATTAAGAGGAGCTTCGTCATGCTTCAGTAAACCGACTAAACCGTCCAGTTTCAGGGGTTTTCTCACTGAAGCTTCACTGTGACTAAACTCAGTACCAACATGAGTCAGAACCTCGGAGTTCACCTGAACTTTGTCAAGACGACACAGATGTGAATGTTTTAATTTCTAAGCCAACAAAGTTATGAGGCTCAGAAATGGTCTCCTGGAAATAAAACTAAATCTAGTAAACAGAAATGTTGATATTTGGTTAAATTCATCCGTTTCCTCCTCAGTTCAGTTCTTCAGGTTCAATCTTCTGGTTTATCTTTGACTCCTCTGGACTCTATCCCTACCGTCAGGCATGGAGGTGGCGGTTTCATTATACTATCAATTTAACTGACTCAAATCTGAGTCAGAAACACAAAACATTTAGTGGAACGGCACTAGAATTGGTTCAGTTCCACTACTTTTGTTGTCTTTCTGACTTGGTTCTTCAGGTTCTTGATAGGTCTAAGTCAGGACTTTGGGGAGACCAGTCTAGAACCTTCATTCCAGCCTGATGGAACCATTTCTTTACCACGTCTGATGTGTGTTTGGACTCATTGTCTTGTTGAAACATCCAACTGTGTCCAAGATCCACCTTCTGCTGATGGTTTTAGGTTTTCCTGAAGAATGTGGAGGTGATCCTCCTTCTTCATTATTCCATTTACTTTGTGGCAAGCTCCAGTTCCACAGAGCATGATACTGCCACCTCCATGCTTGATGGTAGGTTTGGTGTTCTTGGGGCTAAAAAAAGACCAAAGCAGTCTGAAACCAGTCCTCAAAAAATCCCAAAAAAATGATCAAAACCAGTCATAATACAGTCTGAAGCCAGTTTTAGAAACAGTCTGAATCAATCAATATCAGGACCAAACGCAAATCTAAACTATTCCAACAAATAAAATCCAAGACCCGCCCCAGACCATGTGAAACCAGTCCTCATCCAGGACCAGATCCAAAGTAAAATAAATCCTAAACCAACTTTAAATCACATCCAAAACCAGGAGAACCAAGACTGGAACCAAACATAAACCAGTCCCAGGAAAGTCCAGAACCAGTCCAACATCCAGTCTGAAACCAGTCCAGAAGTTCTTCTAGAAAGCCCCAGAGCATGATACTGCCACCTCTATGCTGGATGGTAGGTTTGGTGTTCTTGGGGATTAAGGCCTCACCTTCAGTTTTTATTCCATCTGACCTCAGAACTTTCCTCCAGAACCTTTTCTTTGTCCATGTGATGAGTGGAGCTTTAAGGTTCTGCTACTAGAGGAAGAACTTCCTTCTTCATGGATCCTCTAGAACCCTGTGGACACTGACAGCTGTGTTCCAGCAGCTTCTCAATCATCCAGATCTGCTTTCTGGTGATTCCTGGTTGACTCTTGACCATCCTGACCAATCGTCTCTCAGCAGCAGGTGGTAGTTTGAGTTCTGCCTGTGGAACATTGAAAACTCTGAATGTTTTGGTCTCAGCTGAGTCGGTCCAGGAGAACCAGAACCAGGAGGAGGAAGGTTCTGGTTTTAGAGAACCTTTAACTGACACATTTAGAAAAAAAGTGATTCAGATGAAATATGATAATTTTAACATCAGATCTGGTTCATTTTCATGACATTTAATACATCCAAGGTCCTTCATAAAGTTAAATGCTGCAGTTTTTTCTGTTTTTACGGTTCTCAGCTCTGACTTTTGCTGGAATTTGGACTGTTTTTACAAGATAACCTGATTTTCACTCCTACAGATGAGTTCAGGGGGTTTATAAATGCAGCAGGTAGAAATAAACTGGATTCATCTTTAATAAAAATTAAAACATGTCATAATATCTCAGCTTATAATGAATCTGTCTCTGTCAGTCAGACATGAAACACATCATCATCATCATCACCATCACCATCAACATCATCATCATCATCATCACCATCACCATCACCATCACCACCACCACCATCATCACCATCACCATCATCACCATAAACACCACCACCATCATCACCATCATCACCACCATCATCATCGTCATCATCATCATCATCACCATCACCATTGTCACCGTCATCATCATCGTCATCGTCATCATCACCGTCATGGTCACCGTCATCATCATCATCATCACCATCATCGCCATCACCATCATCACCATCATCACCGTCACCATCGTCACCGTCATCGTCACCATCATCATCTACACCATCATCACCACCGTCACCATCATCACCATCATCATCATCATCACCATCATCATCATCATCATTATCAACACCATCATCATCATCATCATCACCACCGTCATCGTCATCACCATCACCATTACCACCATCATCATCATTGTCATCGTCATCGTCACCGTCATCATCATCATCACCATCATCATCACCACCGTTATCATCATCACCATCATCACCATCAACATCATCATCATCGTCGCCATCATCATCATTATCATCATGTCATCATCACCACCACCACCATCATCATCATCATCACCATCATCATCATCATCGCCACCATCATCACCACCATCATCATCATCACCATCATCATCATCCTCACCATAATCATCATCATCATCACCACCATCATCACCATCAACATCATCATCATCGTCGCCATCATCATCATTATCATCATGTCATCATCACCACCACCACCATCATCATCATCATCACCATCATCATCATCATCGCCACCATCATCACCACCATCATCATCATCACCATCATCATCATCCTCACCATAATCATCATCATCATCACCACCATCATCATCATCACCACCATCATCATCATCACCACCATCACCATCATCATCACAGGATCTGTTGTTTCATTGGGTAAAATCCCTTCAGGAATCCCCGGCTGGTTTTCCTGCTCAGGAGTCCAGTTGACTCATCAGTGATTCTCCCAGAAACTCCAGAACCTCTGCTGGCTCATTCTCTGGAACTTTACGGTTCATCTGGGAGTTTCCTGTCTTTGTTGTTTATTCAGTTTAATTAAAGTCTGTAATTATTAAACCACACAGAGATCAGTCAGTTCAGAGAGAATCGAGGGAATATGTTAGCTTTATTTATGTTATTCATTTTGAGAATTTTATGTTTTAAACTTGATTTCTTAATTTTTTATTTTTTTTTTTTAATTTCCCCATTAAACAACCTGAGATGCCATTTTAAAGGTTCGGTATCTCCAGAAATAAATAAACCAACGTCCATAACATGTGGTGAGATCAGACAGAACAGTTTAACCAGATCAGAATGATGGGATGGATCCAGCAGAGGATAAAAGTTTAATTATTGGACCTGAAGATGGAAGAAAGTTTAAAACCTCCAACCCAGGCTGGTCTAGTGTCTCCATAGAGTTCCTGTCAGTGTATATCTATGGATGGATCCATACTTCTACTAAAATACAGTCTCTGGTCCACATTTCTCCAACTGTTGAGGCTCTAACATCAGTAGAACCTGATGTGTTAGAGTTGGACCAGACAAGGTTCCAGTTTTTAGATGTTTAGACTAAATGTTGATGTGGACTCATTGGTAGGAACCAGAACCTGGAGTTCATAGAGGTCTAGATGTTCATAGAGGTCTAGATGTTCATAGAGGTCTGGATGTTCATGGAGGTCTAGATGTTCATAGGGGTCTAGATGTTGGAGGTAGATGAACAGAGTTACAAGATGCTTCATATTGATTCATGTTTAATTTAACAACATCTGAGGTTGATTTTACTGAATGTTTTCGTTCAGATACTAGAATGACTTCTGTGTTTTTTGAGGGTGAATGTAAAAAAATTCCAGGTGTGAACACATGATACTCTCAAAATTCAACCAAAATATTTGATTCAACTCAGTTTTGGTCCCATAAAGTATGGTATATATGATGATGAGAGCATCTGTTTGTCACTTAAACATCTTTATTCAGGCAGTTTTGCACAGTTTATTCGTGGTTTTGCTGAGTTGTGGATCTGTGAATCGTATAAATACCAAAGGTCCATGATGTCAGAATAAAACCCACCATGTGAGTTTCGTTGTAGGAGGTAATCAAAGCGAAACTACATCAGCAATGAAGAACTTCCTCATTCTCCGTGTTTATCTGAGAGCCTGTTTAGAGAACTGAAATTAATGTAATGTACAAACACATTAAAATAGAATCTCCCTGCACTGGTAAAACCCCTCAGATAGATAACGACAGAAACCCAGACGTCATGGAGGCTGGTTCCTCTTCAGCTGGCTTAAATACGAGGCCATCAGACGAACCCAGCAAAGTTTAACTGAACTGAACCAGAATCAGGATGTCTGCAGCTCGTTTCAGTCTGTCGCTGGTTGTGCTGCTGCTGGTCGCCGTCGTTCTGACTGAAGGTAAGAAGCTTCAATCAGCTCCGATTTATCAATAATAATCACAATAATTAACTGTTAGATCAGCTTCTACAGCACCATGAATCCTCTGAATGTTACATCGATAGGAAGGAGTCAGCATGTGAAATATTCAGTAAAACATATTATTATTCAGTATTTAACAGACTTTTTAGATCATTGATGCATCAGATGATTCTGTGTGATCAGAAACCAGACTCAGAGATAAATACGCCTCAAATAAACGTTATTTATGCAGCATTTTTACTAAACTAACCTTCAAAATGTTTTACTAAATTAGATAAAAATTCTATAAAATGAAAAGAGATGCATCTTAAATGATTAAAAAAAATGCCAAAATGACTCAAAATAGTCCAAAATGACTACATGGTTACAGTGACGTCGTGCCGCTATCTGGCAATGATACAGAAATCTTTAACCAATCCGTGGATCCAGACTATAAGCTGCATCACTGCCAGAATCTAATCACTTGGTCCTTGTGTCATTTCTGACCTTCCCTGATAATTTCATCCAAATCCGTTGATTCAGTTTTGAGGAATGTTGCTAACAGACAGACAGACAGACAGAACAACACTGATTGTCACATAACTCCGCTACGTTCCTTGGTGGAGTAATAATGTGAATTTTAAAGGAAAGAAAACTGGAGGTTGTGTAGATCAACATCATCTTGAAGACGTTCCACTTCCTATCCAAGGTGGGAGGTGGAACGTCTTCTAGAACCCACAAGACTTCTCTTGTAGGTTCTAGAAGATGGTCTTGTGGTCCTTGTGTCATTTCTCACCTTCCCTGAAAATTTTATCCAAATCCGTTTTTGAGTAATGTTGCATACAGACAGACTTACGCCAATCGTCACCTAACTAGAATCATTACACAGAAATATTCTTTATTTCTTATCCTCAAAGAAAGTCAGAACCATTAAAGCTGCTGACTGAACTGTTTATTAATCACACAGATTATGATTTACAACCTAAAATGATATTTCGTGCAGCTTTAAAGGCTCATAGTGCAGAAAACATCTTAAAGGTTCAGACCATTAAAGCTGCACTATGGAGGAGTTCTCATAAACGATGCATCAAATGTTTAAATAAAAGACGTGACTCGTTGTGGTGAAAACACTAAAAATATGACTGTATTATTATAAATAAAGCTGCAAACGATGGATTTAATGCTAACGTGGAAGATTAAAGTAGTAAATCATGTTTACGTTTATTCAGCTTTAAGGAGCTTTTAGTGTTTTAACTGGTTTAGTTTTGTTTTTACAGAAAAGAGCTGAAAGGAAGATTAATGTTGGACTGAATGATAAATATTTATTGTTATGTTCATGAAACACTTTATTTCTTTAAATCTGATGTTTTTATTCCATGTGAACAGCTGAGCTATAAAACAGACTCATTGTTAGTTTGCTGATTTTTTAATAAAGTGTTTTTTCTGCAGGTCTGCGCGGCGCCGGTCCAAAGAAATGCTGCTTCCGCTTCAACGAGAAGCCGATTCCCAAAGACAGGGTGGTGGGCTACGATAAGACGAGCCAGCGCTGCTCCCAGTCAGCCGTCCTGTAAGTCTTCATTTAACCTGCTACTAGAGCCGCTAACATGCTATGTGAAGACGAGCCAGCGCTGCTCCCAGTCAGTCGTCAAGTAGGTCTTCATTTAATCTGCTGCTGGAGCTGCTAACATGCTAGCATGCTAACATATCATCATTTTAATGTGCTACCATGCTATTATTCTAACGTGCTAACATGCTATCATTCTAACATGCTAACATTTTATCATTCTGACACGCTGTCATGCTAACATGCCATCATTCTAATGTTCTAGAATGCTGTCATTCTACCATGCTAATGTGTTATCGTGCTAATGTGGTATTATGCTACCATTCTAGCATGCTATCGTAATAATTTGCTAATGTGCTAACATGCTATCATTCTAACGTTCTAGCATGCTGTCATTCTACCATGCTATCTTGCTAACATGCTAATGTGCTGCTGTCTCTGCAGGCTGAACACCGTCGCTAACCGCCAGCTGTGCGTCCGACCTGCAGCTGATTGGGTGAAGGAGCTCATCAGATACCTGGACGCCAAATCCATCCCAGGAAACGCCTCCAACCTGTAACCATGGCGACAACAGACCAGGTTACAGCTCCACCGGGTGTTCTGATGCTACAACCGTCCAGACTGTAACCAAACTGCAGCTCTGCATCTAAAATATTCACGTTTATTTTTACATAAATCAGCTGGAAGGAGTTTATCTGCCGGAAAAGAACATTTATTTTAGAGAGTTTCAGGATTCTTCAAGAACATTTAGTTTAGAATGTTTCAGGATTCTTAAAGCAGATTCCTGTGTTTCTGAGTACCAGGAGGTTTTATTAATACAACACTTTGACCACCGACACTGTGAAGGAGTTTAAATGGAACTGACTGCTACAGAATAAGCTAACAGGCTAAAGTGTTTCTGCTCTGGGGCCTCTTTGTCTGAAGCTAAATAATTGTGTGTTTTTATTTTCAGTCAGGTTTTAAAGTCATTGTTTCGGAGAAGAAACCCAATCAGAGAAAATAATTTATTTCTGTTTGCTTTTGCTGCTAATTTGATCATTTCAAATAAAAGCGAGACGTCAGCTTCTGACCGTGTGGTTTCATGTGTAGCTGCTCATTTACTGATGTTTAACTCTTTATTATTATCTTCAGAGAGAAACTGTGAAATTAAAGCATTTATTGATCTTGATCTGTTTAAAAACCTCTGAGACATAAACTGATCATTTTAAGCTGAACTCCTTTAATTTCTAATCAAAGGTTCAGTTATTCAGGATGAAAACACACTTTACAGCTGTTTCACTACCTCTAAGGATTGACCGCTAATCCTTGCTAACATCTGTGTGACCATTAGCTTCTACAGGCTAATATTGACATCTACAGGCTAGTAACAGCTTATACTAGCCTTTTTTTAGTATCTACAGGCTAATATTAGCGTCTACTAGCCTCTATTAGCCTCTACAGGCTAATATTAGCCAGAGTTAGCGAACTATAAGTTCATAATTACAGCATTGAGTCCAGAAAGCGTTCAGTCAGATGTTTGAACATTTCAGTATTAAGAGATGAATTCCACATAAATATGTAATTATTGAGAGGAAGTAAAACTACAAATCAGAGTGAGAGGAGAAGCGGCACTAATGCTACGCTACCGAGACACATTTAACTAAATACAAGTCAATGGTTTTTATTCTGTCAGAAATTAAACCGTCTATGTCTGAGTTTGTTTCACCACATAAATATGACGAAGCTTCAATCTGACATTACTCTGTCTGAACGAAAGGAGCAAAGCTGCTACTTTTACAAGCTAACTAGCTAGATGCTAACTAGCTGGAAGCTAACTAGAATTTGTGAGCTGAGTAGCATCTCATAAGTGATGTTATGTGGCTGGCCTACGTTTCAATGATATATTTAGATGAACTAAAAAGTAGAAACTTAAACTAGAAATATGTGATTTTAAGGATAAAGAAAAAGATTAAGGACTTTTTAAAATACAGCAACACTGTGACAGCACATATTACACTGTAGCATGTTATACTATAACATACTGTAATATAACATGTTATACTATAACATAAATTCATATAGAATTTCCTTTGGGATTAATAAAGTATCTATCTATCTATCTATCTATCTATCTATCTATCTATCTATCTATCTATCTATCTATCTATCTATCTATCTATCCATCCATCCATCCATCCATCCATCCATCCATCCATCCATCCATCCATCCATCCATCCATCCATCCATCCATAATATAACATTATACTATAACATACTATATAGTATAAAATACTACAGTATACTACACTGTGACACAGATTTTGTATTCTGCTGTTTTTCTCAACCATCGGCTTGTTGAAGCTTCAACTCTTTATTCCAAACCTGGTTTGTTGCCATAGATACAGTTAATTATTGTTATTATTTAATAACCATATAATAGTCTATGTTAATAACACTCAGCGCTCCAGGAGGACATCTAGTGGTCATTAACAGGAAGTACAAACGAGACGTGTTGATTGGTGCTTGGATAGTTCTAGATTTGATTCTCCACATTCCTGTTGAGCTACGCTAGATGGTTGTATGGGTTCTACTGGACACAACAACAATAATAATAATAATAACTATAATAATAGCAATAATGGTAATAATAATAATAATAATAATAATAATAATAATAATAATAATAATAATAATAATAATAATAACAATAACTATAATAAGAAAAATAATGACAATAATAATAATAATAATAATAATAATAATAATAATAATAATAATAACAATAATAATTATAATAATAATAATAATAATAATAACAACAACAACAACAATAATAGTAATAATAATAATAATTAAAGACCGTTTTTCTTATCTGCCATGTCTGTGTAACCCTCTATACTCTACACTAATGTTCTGTGTTCTGAAACATGTAATCAGTGCTGCTACATACATGAAATGTTCTAGAAACACACACTGACGTCATTCCACATGGCGCAAACACACATATCATGGATGTTCTGGGCTTCAGGTGATTGGTTGACGTGTCACGTGAGTCACGTGACGTTCAAAACAGTTAAGAGCGTCAACGTCACGAGTCACGTGACCAAGCCACGCCCCCCGGCACAGTGGGCTACATAGTAGCTTCATGAGCTACTGCGCATGTGTCAGAGGCTCATCACTCGGAGGTCGATTAGCAGGGCTGCGGTCTGAAGGCGGCTCTGTGCTCTGGTGATCGAGTCTGTTTAGCAGCGGCTGCGTGTTGTTAGCTCCACGTTAGCCCACTTAAACCCGGACTAGTTTAGTTATTAACCTCCTAAACCCGGACTAGTTTAGTTATTAACAAGTTTACTAATCAGTGATGGCGGGAGACTCGGTGAAGCTGTCCAAGAACCTGCTACGGATGAAGGTGAGTTTAAACAACCGTGAGCATCGACTGTTAGCATCACAGTGTTAGCATCACAGCGTTAGCATCAGAGATGTGGAGGAGCTCCCTGTAAATCCTTAAACCAGTTTACTGTAAATGTAAACCAGTAGCTGCTGGTCTGTGTGTCTGAAACCAGTTTATTTTAGATTTAAACCAGTAGCTGCTGGTCTGTGTGTCTGAAACCAGTTTATTTTAGATTTAAACCAGTAGCTGCTGGTCTGTGTGTCTGAAACCAGTTTATTTTAGATTTAAACCAGTAGCTGCTGGTCTGTGTGTCTGAAACCAATTTATTTTAGATTTAAACCAGTAGCTACTGGTCTGTGTGTCTGAAACCAGTTTATTTTAGATTTAAACCAGTAGCTACTGGTCTGTGTGTCTGAAACCAGTTTATTTTAGATTTAAACCAGATCAGTCTGAGCGGTTCCTGGTTCAAATCCTGTGTCTGTTCCTCCAGTTCATGCAGAGAGGTTTGGACGCTGAGACCAAGAAGCAGTTAGAGGAGGACGAGAAGAGGATCATCAGTGATGAGCACTGGTTCCTGGACCTGCCGGAGCTCAGAGCCAGAGAGTAGGAACACGTTTCTATTAACCACAATGTAAACACAACGTTTCTATTAACCAGAATGTAAACACAACGTTTCTATTAACCAGAATATAAACACAACTTTTCTATTAACCACAATGTAAACACGTTTCTATTAACCAGAATATACACACGTTTCTATTAACCAAAATATAAACACAACGTTTCTATTAACCAAAATATAAACACAACGTTTCTATTAACCAGAATATAAACACAACGTTTCTATTAACCAGAATATAAACACAATGTTTCGATTAACCAGAATGTAAACACAACGTTTCTATTAACCACAATGTAAACACAATGTTTCTATTAACCACAATGTAAACACAATGTTTCTATTAACCACAATGTAAACACGTTTCTATTAACCACAATATAAACACAACGTTTCTATTAACCACAATGTAAACGCAACTTTTCTATTAACCACAATATAAACACAACGTTTCTATTAACCACAATGTAAACACAACGTTTCTATTAACCACAATGAAAACACAACGTTTCTATGAACCACAATGTAAACACAACGTTTCTATTAACCACAATGTAAACACAACGTTTCTATTAACCACAATGAAAACACAACGTTTCTATGAACCACAATGTAAACACAACGTTTCTATTAACCACAATATAAACACGTTTCTATTAACCACAATGTAAACACAACGTTTCTATTAACCACAATGTAAACACAACGTTTCTATGAACCACAATGTAAACACAACGTTTCTATTAACCACAATATAAACACGTTTCTATTAACCACAATATAAACACAACGTTTCTATTAACCACAATATAAACACATCATTTCCATTAACCACAATATGAACCCAACGTTTCTATTAACCACAATGTAAACACAACGTTTCTATTAACCACAATATAAACACAACGTTTCTATTAACCACAATATAAACACAACGTTTCTATTAACCACAATGTAAACACAACGTTTCTATTAACCACAATGTAAACACAACGTTTCTATTAACCAGAATGTAAACACAACGTTTCTATTAACCACAATATAAACACGTTTCTATTAACCACAATATAAACACAACGTTTCTATTAACCACAATGTAAACACAACGTTTCTATTAACCACAATGTAAACACAATGTTTCTATTAACCACAATGTAAACACAATGTTTCTATTAACCACAATGTAAACACAACGTTTCTATTAACCACAATGTAAACACAACGTTTCTATTAACCACAATGTAAACACGTTTCTATTAACCACAATATAAACACAACGTTTCTATTAACCACAATGTAAACGCAACTTTTCTATTAACCACAATGTAAACACAACGTTTCTATTAACCACAATGAAAACACAACGTTTCTATGAACCACAATGTAAACACAACGTTTCTATTAACCACAATATAAACACGTTTCTATTAACCACAATGTAAACACAACGTTTCTATTAACCACAATGTAAACACAATGTTTCTATGAACCACAATGTAAACACAACGTTTCTATTAACCACAATATAAACACGTTTCTATTAACCACAATATAAACACAACGTTTCTATTAACCACAATATAAACACATCATTTCCATTAACCACAATATGAACACAACGTTTCTATTAACCACAATGTAAACACAACGTTTCTATTAACCACAATATAAACACAACGTTTCTATTAACCACAATATAAACACGTTTCTATTAACCACAGTGTAAACACAACGTTTCTATTAACCACAATGTAAATACAACGTTTCTATTAACCACAATGTAAACACAACGTTTCTATTAACCACAATATGAACGCGTTTCTATTAACCACAATATAAACACAACGTTTCTATTAACCACAATGTAAACACAACGTTTCTATTAACCACAATATAAACACAACATTTCTATTAACCACAATATAAACACAACGTTTCTATTAACCACAATATAAACACGTTTCTATTAACCACAGTGTAAACACAACGTTTCTTTTAACCACAATGTAAACACGTTTCTATTAACCACAATGTAAACACAACGTTTCGATGAACCACAATGTAAATACAAGGTTTCTATTAACCACAATGTAAACACAACGTTTCTATTAACCACAATATAAACACAACGTTTCTATTAACCACAATATAAACACAACGTTTCTATTAACCAGAATATAAACACATCGTTTCTATTAACCACAATATAAACACAACATTTCTATTAACCACAATGTAAACACAACGTTTCTATTAACCACAATATTAACACGTTTCTATTAACCACAATATAAACACAAAATTTCTATTAACCAGAATGTAAACACAACGTTTCTATTAACCACAGTGTAAACACGTTTCTATTAACCACAATGTAAATACAACGTTTCTATTAACCACAATGTAAACACAACGTTTCTATTAACCACAATGTAAACACAACGTTTCTATTAACCACAGTATTAACACAACGTTTCTATTAACCACAATGTAAACACAACGTTTCTATTAACCAAAATATAAACACAACGTTTCTATTAACCAAAATATAAACACAACGTTTCTATTAACCAGAATGTAAACACAACGTTTCTATTAACCAGAATATTAACACAACTTTTCTATTAACCACAATGTAAACACGTTTCTATTAACCAGAATATACACACAACGTTTCTATTAACCAAAATATAAACACAACGTTTCTATTAACCAGAATATAAACACAACGTTTCTATTAACCAGAATATAAACACAACGTTTCTATTAACCAGAATGTAAACACAACGTTTCTATTAACCACAATGTAAACACAACGTTTCTATTAACCACAATGTAAACACAACGTTTCTATTAACCACAATGTAAACACAACGTTTCTATTAACCACAATGTAAACACAACGTTTCTATTAACCACAATGTAAACACAACTTTTCTATTAACCACAATGTAAACACAACGTTTCTATTAACCACAATGTAAACACAACGTTTCTATTAACCACAATGTAAACACAACGTTTCTATTAACCACAATGTAAACACAACGTTTCTATTAACCACAATGTAAACACAACGTTTCTATTAACCACAATGTAAACACAACGTTTCTATTAACCAGAATGTAAACACAACGTTTCTATTAACCACAATATAAACACGTTTCTATTAACCACAATATAAACACAACGTTTCTATTAACCACAATGTAAACACAACGTTTCTATTAACCACAATGTAAACACAATTTTTCTATTAACCACAATGTAAACACAATGTTTCTATTAACCACAATGTAAACACAACGTTTCTATTAACCACAATGTAAACACGTTTCTATGAACCACAATGTAAACACAACGTTTCTATTAACCACAATATAAACACGTTTCTATTAACCACAATATAAACACAACGTTTCTATTAACCACAATATAAACACATCATTTCCATTAACCACAATATGAACACAACGTTTCTATTAACCACAATGTAAACACAACGTTTCTATTAACCACAATATAAACACAACGTTTCTATTAACCACAATATAAACACAACGTTTCTATTAACCACAGTGTAAACACAACGTTTCTATTAACCACAATGTAAATACAACGTTTCCATTAACCACAATGTAAACACAACGTTTCTATTAACCAGAATATAAACATGTTTCTAGTAACCACAATATAAACACAATGTTTCTATTAACCAGAATATAAACACGTTTCTAGTAACCACAATATAAACAAAACGTTTCTATTAACCACAATATAAACACGTTTCTATTAACCGCAATGTAAACACATTTCTATTAACCACAATGTAAACACAACGTTTCTATTAACCAGAAT